>NC_141068.1:5327200-5629700 GCF_041138505.1 Cibotium barometz
GCAACTAATTGGGATATGTTTACAGAAATAGGTGATGAGCAATGTGTGTGTGTCACACATAAGGGATCTTGTCTATATCATATTATTTTGTATTATTATTTGTGATTTGATGATGGTGCAAGGATCACCAATTTAGGTGTCGCACGAGATTTTGTTGTTGTAGAATTTTCTTTTACACAACTGAGGATAGTTGCTTCCTCAAACGGAAGGACTGTTTTACAGGTATATATTTTATCATATTTTTGATGAATTAATAATCGAAGAAAAATATGCTTGATTTAATGTGTGCAGGAATCGACTTAATGGAATGTGTGCAGGAATCGACTTAATGGAATGTGTGCAGGAATCGACTTAATGGAATGTGCAAATGTGCAAAAGATTATTATATGTGAAAATTTATACAAAGTTATTTCATGTGTAAAGGCTCATTAGCATTTATATTTGGGCTAAGGTTTTATATGTACAAACCTTAGGGATTTTGATATGGTTAAAATATGTAAAGCAATATTCCAAAAGTGGAAAAAGCAAGCCCAATTTGTATGCTCAACGATTATTAGTTCCTTGGGCTATTTTTGTGAATATAATTCTCTAAATACTCATGTCATATGGAAGTGGAGCTACACTGCATGGGGGGGAGATTGCACCCAATCTTGTCTTGATGGTGATGTTATTCTATTTTTCTTGTTTTATGCTATGCAATGCTCTTTGATTTTAATTTAATTCAAGTCTTTATTTTAATTATTTATTTATTTATGAGTTTTTAATTATTTCTTCCAAAAGGAGTACAAAAGGGTCTCGTGATCATGGTATCAGAGCTTTGGTTTAATTCAATCTTATTGAAGCCGGTCAAAGACTTGTGGAAAAGAGGTGAAAGAAACAAAGGCAGAGGTGAATTTGATAAATTTTCAAGAGGTGAATTTGGTAATTTTTCAATTTAATTTGAAGAAGAAGATGTTTTTTCTCTCAGAATAATTAGTAATTAGAGTAGTTAGTAATTGAAGAATTAAATGGGCTAAATCCTCTTCCCTTCCCCCAATTCGGCGGCTAGCATGGGCACTGAGAATTTTTTCATCTCTCTATTCTTTCCAATCGTCGATGGCACATATTTCTTTCTTTCTTTTAAATTTGTTTCCTCTGCACGCTACTACGTGAATTCAGCCTATAGAGTATTTCTTTTAATAAGATTTGTAATAAAGCTTTTTTTTAAGAAACAATTGAATTTTCTCTTTTTCTTCCTCAAGGTGGTAACGCTGAATTCCACTGAATCCGTCTCTTCCCACAACCGCGCTGTGCGGATTCTTCCAAGGAGAAGGAGGGTCGTTCCATTTGTTCAAAACTTTATAAAGCTTTGATAATAAATCTTTAATAAGCTTTTTTTAAAAGAGATAAAGCTGTATATATATATATGTATATGTATATATATATATATATATACCTCATATATATATATATATGTATATAAGTCTCATGCTCTCTCTCATGAGTTCTACAAGAAAGCTTTTATTTTCCTTTTAAAAAGGGAAGAGATAGCTTATTACTATAAGCTTCAAAAAGCTTAAACATAATCAAGGGGATTCAAAGAAGAAGAAGAGTCTTACAAAAAAAAAGAGAGAGAAAAATTTCAAAAGAAGCTTTCTTTGGAAGTCTCTTGCTATAAAAAATTTCGGCATTAAGAAAATTTTGACTTTCTCAAATTTTTTGGAGAACGGAATCAAGCCAATTATTTCGTGGACGAATTCAAAGGCTAAAATCTCCATTTTCATTTATTTGCAATGGCTACTTTACCCATACCGGTAACCCACGGTACAAGAACAAATCTTAGCATTTCAAGAACAAATGCTAGTGAACAAGAACTCCGACACAAATTAGAGTGTCAAGTCACGCGTGCCAAATATAAATGTGATTCTTCCAATTCTTCTGACTCAGATGAGGAGGAAAGTGATAATGTTAGATGCACTATTGAAGCTATCTTGCTTGCGAGCTCAAAATTCTAGGAAAGACTCACGAATCAGCCGAAAGGCATTCACTTTCCAAAATTATGATGGCAAGAAAGATGCACGAGTTCTTATTGCATGGATTAGCCAACTAGATGATTATTTCTTTGGCAAAAAGTTCTCAGAAAAGGATAAAATTAAATGTGCTTGTAATCACTTGATCAAAAGTGCTGCCTTATGGTGGGATGTGATCAAACAAGGTGAACATAGACCTTTAAAGTGGAAAAAGTTTCAAAATTTCTTAAAGAAACATTTCCTACCTTCACAATACAAAAAGCTAAGGCTCGACAACAATGGTCTACATTTAGACAGCTTAACAAAGAAAATACATCAACTCATGTGGACAAGTTTTGGCAAACTTTATTACAAATGCATGTAATTAAGAAGGTTTACATCAAGGATCAAAGACAAAAGTTCATAGCATGTTTGAAACCTACAATTTGATCTGAGGTAACTATGTTTCGACCACATTATCTTAACTCAGTCATTTCTCTAGTCTTGACCACATTATCTTAACTCAGTCATTTCTCCAGTCTTGACCACATTATCTTAACTCAGTCATTTCTCTAGTCTTGAATTGTGAAAAGAGAAATGGTTTTCCTAAGAAAACAATGACTCCCCAAACCTCGGCATCAACATATTAGAACCCTAAAATCTCTCCAAATTTTTTTGACACATCTCCTAATGATCATAACACAAGTATTAACACTAAGATAGATGATTCATAAAAAGCAACATGATTCAAAGATAGATGATTCATAAAAAGCTAATAAACATGATTCAAAGAAGTGTTACAGGTATAACGAGATTGGACACATCGCATCAATTTGTCCATGGAAGCCAAAGTTTATTTCATTAGTACTCAATATGATTGATGAAGATGAAGAAGAAGAATACCACGAGGACTACTTCGACTCTTGAGGTAACATATTTATTGCATTTGATTATTTAACACTTTTTGGTAAACTCAAGGAGAGTTTTTATGCATAAAAAGTAGAACTTCTTGAAAGAACTGGCCCTTCTATCTTGAATTATACTTTATGATTTTTTCACTATATGTATTAGTCTTGTGGTATGGGACACGAGATTAATCCTTTGTGAAGGATTCTGATGCATACTTATCTCTACATCTGTGTGGGATAATTTCTGGTGGTATGGGACACTAGAATTTATTACATATAAAAGTCCTTGATACAATATATTTTGTTATAAGTTAGAGAACATACTTAAATTTATATAGTATATGACAATTGATCTCCTTTACTCACAATGAGTAAACATGCATTTGAGGTCAATTGCTTATCCAAGCAGGAGGGATGTTATATAATATCCACCCTTTACTTGTATGGGGATGCCCGGACGCTAGTGTGCCATCCTAGTGAATTGGTATTGTGGGGGTGAATCCACATTAAATACTGATTACCTAGTGGTATTGGCATAGCTTGAGACCATGCTTGACGGGTATATGTTGTTAAAGTGTAACAAGAAGTACCATGGTTGACAACTATATTGTTAAAGTGTAACAAGAAGTACCATGGTTGACAACTATATTGTGGTCAAGTGAACAAGTGGACTATGCTTGACAACTAGTTTCACACGATCGAAGTGAAACAAGTGGTTTATGCAATTGATGTGCCATGCTCATTGGAGTGTAACAAGTGGTAACTCACACCATGCTAGATGATTTATACATAATTCTTCTCTCATCATAGTGAACAAGTGGTGAATATATGCTCTGTTTGTGCCTATCAATGTATCATATTGGGATTAATTGTACACAAGGTAATTAATTGGAATATGTTTACAGAAATAGGTGATGAGCAATGTGTGTGTGTTACATATAAGGGATTTTGTTTTGTAGAATTTTCTTTTACATAACTGAGAACAGTTGCTTCCTCAAACAAGAGGACTGTTACACAGAAATATATTTTATCATATTTTTTATGAATTAATAATCAAAGAAAAATATTCTTGATTTAATGTGTACAACAATCGACTTAATGGAATGTGCGAATGTGCACAAGATTATTATATGTGAAAATGTACACAAAGTTATTTTATGTGTAAAGGCCCATTAGGATTTATATTTGGGCTAAGGTTTTTATATGTACAAACCGTAGGGATTTTGATATAGTTAAAAATATGTAAAGCAATATCCCAAAAGTGGGAAAAGCAAGCCCAATTTGTACGTTCAACTTTTAGCTCCTTGGGCTATTTTTATGAATATGATTCTCTAAATACTCATGTCATGGAAGTGGAGCTACACGGCATGGGGGGGGAGATTGCACCCAATGTTGTCTTGATGGTGATTTTATTCTATTTCTCTTGTCTTATGCTATGCTATGCTCTTTGATTTTAATTTACTTCAAGTCTTTGTTTTAAGTTTTGATCTATTTTGTGAGTTTTTAATTATTTCTTCAAGAAGCACAAAATGGTCTCGTGACATGCTTGCTACCTTGTGTTGGGGTTTTTGGCAAGGGGTATATAGCTATTTATGGAAATGTGGTTGACTTAAAGCCCTTTTTGGATGATAGCAAGGGAGGTGGCAAATGGCACAATGAGCTAGCATGCAAGGTAACAATTATGATGGGGACAACTAATCAACATTGATGGCCCTTTTCATCATTAGGATTGCAAGCGGATATGTTTGGGGACAACATCCTTTGATAATTTGCAATGTTTTTCATGTGCCACTATTCCTAAAGAACAGGACTTTTGCATGCGAGTGTATCGAGAACTTTGATCATCAGACACTCGTGGATCAAGGGACATAGGAGGTGCACCGTAGACGACTGAATTATTTGACCCATTCAGAGTTACTAGGAGTAGCAAAAACAAAATCTAGAATGGTTTGGGCATTAAAGAAGGAGATATCCTTCACAAGGACTAAAGTTGTTGCATTAACTGTGAAGGCTAGAACCCTTCGAGAGAGTACTATTGAAGCCATGTTGAGGAAAGATGTCCGAAAATTTGGTCAAGACATAGTTAATGCTCACGAGTTAGGCTTGTTTGAGGGAAAGAAGGCCTTATGGAGCTTCTTTATTGACATCTCACAAAACATTTCTAGAATAGGTCAAGGGAAGAGATATTCTGACACAACAAAGGAGCTATTTGAGGCTATGAAGATGTGGGGTGGAACAAGGTTGCACAACTTCTTATCGCTTAATCTTGGAGGTCCACGCATGTCAACTACAATGAGGGCCACAAGCACTTTGGTATAAATTAAGAGAAATTTACACATCAAATGATGAAGAATGATTTATCCTTGGGTAGTGTGCTAGTTATTCTAGCTGAGGATGAGACTGTTGTGAAGAAAATGGTGAGGTGGGTGGCACGAGATGATATTTTGGTTGGATTTTGTGGTAAAAAGTTGAATCACCTTTGTATTCCAGATTTTGTGGTCCAATTTGACAATGGTGAGGATGGAAACCTTAGAGTTGTGGATTCTTTTCAACATAATGTAAATTGCTCATTATGCAAGGGTGTTGATAGTGAATCCTCTTGTTGAATGCTTACCAAAGCTAGTTTTATTGATTTCATTGAAATGTAATAGGTTTGACTCCATGTTTGTTAGAGAACAATGCAAGAGTATTGAAACTTATTGGAACATGCTTCTTAGGGATGTGGTGCGTCCCTTGATCGGCAATGCTTCAGATGGGGATAGCAGGCATACAAAATTGATGTTGGAGGATTACTCCTCTCTTCAAGGTCCTATTCCTTGGAAGGGGTGGCCCTTCACAGTACATGTCACATGTGATGGGAGCATTAGCGGTTCGCATGATCAAGATTATATACATAATGGAAAGAATCTTATCAATCCTTTGGATAGCGCATCTAAGGTTGGTGCTTGATCGAGAGCTTGTGACTTTGAAGCACATAGCAATTGTATATCAATTATTCAAGGTTGATGAACATGTCTTGCAAGAAGGGGATATTGAGAGGAAGGATAGACAAAATTGGAGATCTGCACACAAAGGATTGCTTCAAGGAAAGTGCAAAAGTTTTTGCAATCATTACAACAAGGTTATGGTGCTCACCATGAGCAAACACTTGGCACATGTATGTACCTATCAATAGTAGCATGTTACATTAACATTTTCTTGTCACCTACCCTTGACTTATATTGTCGTGTGTGGAAGTTGTAGGAAAGGTGTCTTTCTTCTTTAGGTATCTAATAGTTGCTATCTTTCTCACTTCACGATGTGAGTAAAGGTTGTGAAAGTGTTTCCATGGTTCATATGGCCAATACACATTTTTCTTTGTGTATCTTCACGCTTTGGCACTTGTGGGTGACTAAGCACAATGACTACTCCTTAAAGCAAAACTTTATTAGTAGAGAAACATTCATTGACATCCAACTGTCATGTCACTTTGTGGTTCTCTTAATAAAGACCTTCAGGGATAAGTATGCTCACTTGTAAGTACCCCTTTCTTGCACAAGATTGGATGCATGTGAAAACTTTTGTATCAAGGTTGGTGGCATGGTTCGGAATGAAAGATGCTATGATGGCTTTGATTTATTAAGTAGTATAGGGGCATTAAATAGAATAGCAGAGTTTCAAGTAGGTTCACACTTGAAATTTCCAACAGCTCATTCAAAATAAGAAAACATATGGGTTACTTTGGAAAAGGAAGGTGACACTCCTTTGGCCAATCTTGCTGACTATGCTTCTGTGTGCAATGATCATCACATGGTATCTGCATTGAAAGAGGGATTATCTGAGGCAAAGGCCATGTGTGAGAAACTTGGTATGCGGGATGGCACTTGGTGGGATGACTCATGGGAGGAGGGAGATCTCTTGAACCTTGTCAAAACAATGAGTTGGATAAAGATGAACCATTAGATGTAGACATTGGCTTTGATGGTGATGTTCCAAGTCATTTAGCGGAGGAAATTATAGCTGAAAGTGAGCTTAGCCATGTGATGGATTGTTTAATTGATGAGGAGGAGAAGGTTCCCCTACTAAAATATCAACATTTGTCGAAGTGGATGGGAAGTTGATCTCTAAAAGCACACTTGTTAGAGCCAATTGAATGGTAATCCCACACTATCTAAAGATAGAATAAAAAGAGTGAAATTGAGCATATTTTTTGTTGCAGAAGAAGGCAATGATTCATACGGCAACATGTTTTGGTATAGGGTGTGATTGTGCAGTATTGTTTGGAAGCACATCTTTGAATGCAAACAAAAGGACAAGAGGAAAAGGAAAACTTGGGAAAACTAGTCAGGGAATTGCCTTGGAATGGTAGTAAGCATACGGAGAAAGATTTGGACTTTTCTAAAAGAGGCAAGAGGTCCCTTTGATCTATTAGATCGGCCACTAAATGTCCAAATTTAATTGTCATAGTATCAACAAGCAAGGGGAACCAGAACCTATAGTTATGATCTTGTTCACCACTAATGTGTCGATTTAGAGTCCATAATATCCTTGGCTAATCCCAACTATGATCCATAATCAAAGATGTGAGGTCCCCACCCTGCCCGCTCCACGGCTCGGGTCAGTGGTGGCAGAAGCGGCATCGGCCTCCTACGCGGGGTGGGGGTCCTGCACACTCGGGGCCTCACCCCCGCGGATGCCCGGGATGAGAGGCTAGCCCAGGGGCGGTCCCTCCGAGACTGGGCCCGGAAGACTTCCCTCGCCTCGGGCGATTCCGCCAGGAAGGTGAAAAATCTTTTAACTAGGAAATTACTCTAACAAGTCAAGTCTTGACTAAATTAAACTGATCTGACCAAGCCTGAAGTCACATGGTCAGATCCAGAAGAGACTTGCACTTGGTCCATGGAATCACCTCCTTTTTCCTCATTTTCGAGGCACAGCCGATGATCCCTTCCCACCATAGAACAAGGTCTTCTCGGGATTTAAACTGATTATTGCCCGAGTACCGAGGAAAAGAGTTCCCAGGCCCCCTAGTTGGTGATTCATACAAAAATCAAATAGGCACACTACATACACACCCAATATGAAATTGCCATTTATAACAGATTCGACTGGCTTTAAGATAATCCTTGAATAAAATCATAATATTTCCAATCATCATTTTCCAAAATTCCAAGTCCATTGTATTACAAAAATGCATCATCTGAACTCTCCGTTGAAGACCAATTGACCAACAACAAGATCCAGTATCAAAATTTTATTCCCAAAAACCTTTCCTTTTTGTCCATTAGATATCTTCCTCGACGTACGCCTAGGTGTCCTAGTAACCGCGAACCCGTGCATCGCCTGGTCAGAACCCTCTAAGATCCTCCTTAGGTGTCCTAGCACTTCACTCAGGGACCACTTCGTCAGCCCTCGCCCATCGTAAAGCGCACCATTTTAACCGTATCGAGGCTGGTCAAGACCTCAGCAGGCTTTACCGCCGCCGGGCGACGTCCCTTGACGACTCCCCACCAACTGTTCCAATGAACCTCCTTTAGAAAAACATACGCTAAATGCTTCCTCCAGCATTCTGGCGTAAAACAGTCCTTTGAATGAAAAAACAGAGTTTCCAATGCAAGTGAGATTCCACTTTGAGATTGGTTCCAAAGACCCTTTTTCCAATAATTTCTAGTTTCAATAATGAGGATCCTTGATCTCTCATGAGGGTAATCTACCCGTCATTTTATCCATTTATCCGACTAGATTCTTGGTGAGATTGGTCAGGGAAAAACTAGATTAGTTCCGATAGTCTATTCTTTGGATTTAGTAACTGGAATTGGTCACGAAGTTTTTGTCTGATTCAGTTCGAGAGAAGGACAATTAGGTTTACTATTCGACCTCACGTAGTCTAACTAAATTCATTCAGTTTAGTTCTACCAGGATTCCTTTCAACTAAACATCTAGTTTTTGGGTAAATATCCATTTAGTGATTTTTCCAATTCAATTATCCAAGATTTTCTTTTTCCCACATAAATTCTCAACCTTAATTCATTAGGCAGAATTATGATGGAAATTCATCTTTTGACATTAGAATTTAATTCAAATCCATCTTTTCTCAATTATCATGGAAATTCATCTTCTAACTAAAATATCAATACCTATTTTTTTGAATAAACTTGAAATCCTTCTTTTTCTCGTTTCAATGAGTGCAATCCAATTATCATGGGAATTCCTCTTTTCCTTAAATTAAATCTATTAAAATTCTTCTTAAAAATTACATATAAATAACATTAATTCCTTTAAGGTAAAAATTCCACTTTTCTCATCTAAATATTTGAATTCCAATATAGTAGGAATTCCTCTTTCATCATTTTAATTTATCTTTGCAAAAAGATAAATTTAATTCAAATTTTCTCTTAAAATTTTTTAAAAAAATCTCCATTAATTACTTTGCACTAGGAATTACACTTTCTTCATTTAATTAATTGGATTCCAATATGGTGGGAATTCCACTTTCATCATAAAAAATTATCTATACAAAAAGATAAATTTAACTATATTTTCTCTTAAAAATTAAATAAAAATCTTCATAATTTTCTTTACACTAGGAATTATACTTTCCTTATTTAAATATTTAAATTTCAATATGGTGGGAATTCCTCTTTCATCATAAAAGTTTATCTATACAAAAAGATAAATTTAACTAAAATCTTTCATAAATTATACATTATTTTAGCATTCCAATTTTATTCTCTAAATCATTGGAATACATGGATTTCCAATGTCTTGGGGATTACTCTTTTAACATAAAAATAAATTATCAATTTCCTTTTTTTTTAATTTACTAATTATGCATAATCATAAAAATAAATTTCTTCATGATTACAATGAGAATCATTCAATTAATCTAGGATGATAATTCCTAGAATATGGTAGGAAGTCCTCTTTTCATATTATGAATGAAAATGTTTTATGTGTTTATTTTACAGAAATTTTACCATAGCTCCGTTGCTCTTTTTGATAATTCTTAATTTAATTGAGAGAATGAAGTTTAATATTATTAGTATGATTAGAATGACCATTAATTGGATCATTATCCAATTATGGATTGATTCATAATTTTTCTATGAAATAAATATCATAAAAGCATTAAAAAGCCATTATTTTGGCCTCCAATTAGACAAGCATAAAAATTACTTTTGGATTAGAGAGAAATGCTTCATGAGAAGCTTCATTTGGATTGAGAATAGGTCATAGGAATGACCTTTCTTTGGGGGGAGAGAGAAATGCTTAAAAATCATTAAAATTAAGCATAAATGGATTAGAGAAATGCTTCATGAGAAGCTTCATTTGGATTGAGAATAGGTCATAGGAATGACCTTTCTTTGGGGGGAGAGAGAGAAATGCTTAAAAAACCATTAAAATTAAGCATAAATAAAAATTTATGTGTTTCTTTATTACAGTACATTAAAGCATTTCAATAATATTCAAAAGACATTCAAATTAAAGCTTCTCAAGCTTGAGAGGGGTTGAGAAGAAAGAAACATTTAGAAATTACAGAAAAAAGACCATAATCCACTCTTTACCTCCTAAAATGCTTGATTCTTTAGTCACTGTGTAGAGGCTCCCAACCAATCAATTGGTTTGATATGTCGTAGGAGTCACCAAGGAAGATTGAAGGGAGAGAGAAGCTCCAATCTCTTCAATTTTGTAGAGGTTTTTAGAGGATAATAGAAATTAAGCTTAGTTTAGAGTAATATCGGCATAATTTAGTTCACAGATAATAATACAAAGGAATGAGGGTTTATTTATAGGAGAGGGAGGCCACTAACTGATTCCAACTGAGTTCTAGAATTTTCTAGCTTCAGTTTGGCTGAATTTGGACCAGTTTGGCTCCCTTTTTTATTTGGTTTGATTTAGGAGAGACCAAAATATGGTGATGAATGGACCACAAGGTAGGAAGGATTGGCTAGGTCTATGTACCTACATGATGATGGTCAAAGGATGTGAGTGAAGGGGTTTGAATGCACATTGGAGGTTTTCTGTTGGACTTGCAGGTTAGTTAGCAATCAGACTATCTGGGTGATGTACTTGCAAACAAACCCAATTGTACCAGCTTTACCCGCATGGAGGGAAGTGCTCTACCCACTCAGTGTGGTGGGGAGCCAAAATAAGCAAGGTGAAGAGTTTATCTACACTTACCGATTTGTCAAAAGAGTGGATGTTGGCATTGCATTGTGATCATTGTGTACCAGAATGCCAATAGCAGTTGGATGTGGTCTTCTTCATATCAGTGGCTTCTTATCGATAGTAGGGGGGACCTTGTTGCCGGTTGGTCACTTATAGTCATGTCGGCATGTCAATCTTCTTATCAGGAGGCTTAGAGTTGTGGCGGTGGGCTTTAAGAACACTAGTGGGATGGTACTTGGCTGGACATAGCCAAATAGATCTAGGTGCCTTGCAGGGCATGTCGACGACATGGTTAGGATGTCGATAAAAGTTGGTATGCTAGTGGCTAGAGTTGGTATGCTAGTGATATGTAAGTTGGTATGATGGTGGATAGAGTTGGTATATCGATGACGTTTATGTTGTGAAACTCTTGGGAGTTCGTATTGTCGGAGAGGTTGGGGGACCATTCTTTCTCTCACTCACATATTCTCTCAAGATCTCAAGCCCAATTCTTCTCAAGTTCTCTCTCTTTGTTTTGGTTTCAATTTCAGGAACTATATACAAAACAAACAAAACTAAGATTGACGACTTTCGATTTGTAAAGCATATGTAAAATCTACCAATTGGAGAACATGAAAAAGTTGTAACCATGATAAGAAGCACCAACAAGTCTAAGGCCAAAAAACATACAAGCTCGTTGCTTGCTAATGATGCTTGAAATTCGTTATGATAAGTTGTGGTAGATGTCACGAAATCTTCATAGCTCTAGCAAACCTTCTTGGTGTATGGTCTGGTAAGCGCAAAATGTGGGCGTACAAAGCCTACAACTTCCGCCACTGATGGTCAGCATGCCTCCCTCAGCACGATCTCCCACGGGGTCTTAAAGACCCTTGTCAAATGGCATCAATGGATAGGCATTGATCAAAAATCGCGACACCTTTTTTCGATCATCGGATAAAGAAAACTAGGACAAGTAAACTAGGGAAGTAAACTAGGGCAAGTAAAATAGGGAGAGTAAAATAAACTATAAAAAACTGGAAAAAATTCATCTTCATAGTTTACTTCCTAATTTACTTTAATCGGGCATAGTTTACTTTCTAGTTTACTAAGTAGGCATAGTTTACTTCCTAGTTTACTAAGTGGGCATAGTTTACTTCCTAGTTTACTCAGCACTTCCTAGTTTACTTCGTAGTTTACATCATTGGATGAGGGTGTATTTGGGTTTGGGACTTAGAAAAGTTTGGAGCAAGATGTTATGTGCAAAAGTGGATTTGCACTCAAGATCTTAGATCACCATCGGAAACATCTTACCACTATACTATATCTTCAAGCAACAAAGCCATGTGGTTTCAAGCCATTACATTTTATGTTTTTCACCCATAGTTTACTTGCCCTAGTTTACTTAATCTGACAACGTTGCGATTTTGATCTCACTACCATCCATTGATGCCATTTGACAAGGGTCTTTAAGACCCCTATGAGATAGTGTTGAGGACATACTTCCTTGGTACTCTCTCACTTGGTTGTGCACTTGCATCCCAAAGTGTTGAGTGAACACGGCCGCATGCTTCAACCCCAAAGGCATAGAGGGCACCTCCACAGCAAGACTGGCGATGGTGGTGAGATCATGGTTTGTGGGGCTTTTCAGAGTCTTAAAAGATCAACATAGCTGATAAACCTATTGCAACCAATTTGTCCCTAATCCTCTCGTGGATGGAAGTGGAATTTCCTATGGTCGAGAACTCAAATTTGTACAAGCCTTGGGCAATCGTCGCTGTGCTCAAGACACTCCACTGAGTGAACGGAGTGGTGTTCATTCATCGAGTCTCCTTGTTTGACATCGCTCACGCTCCCGGATGCATCTCTATGGTAGGATCTGAGGTGGATGAGGCCAATAGACATCAACACCAAGAGGAGCCGCTTTTGTGTTCTTCTGTGTTCTTCTGTGTTCTTCTCGGCTACTTTTTCCTCCTTGGCACCTGTTGCTGCAGGAGCACAAGCACCACTGGCACTTGCTGCTGTGGCTCCACCACTGCCACCAAGGAAAAGCGTGGTGCCACCACCGTCGCCACCAAGGAAAGTGCCGCAACCACTGCCACCACCAAGAAGAACTTGGTAGACAACGAATGAGGATGCAACGGAGGAGAAGGAAGAGGGAACGGCGTTGGAGCCTGCAGACCCTCCTTGGCCAATTCTAATGGTCAACAAGAAGAAGCACACTCTGTCAAACAGTCAAGTGAGGTCTCTTCCCATGGCCATGGCTTCACAGACAGGTAGAAGAGCTATGGCAAGTTCCGATACACTATCATCATCACAATCACCAATTTCTTCATCATTTTGCAAACCGTGCCTTCACTCTGGCCTCGTCCGCACAGCTTACGGTGATGTAAAGAAGGACGCATTTCTTTGACAGAGAAACGTCAATTGGAGCTAGGATCTGACAGGTTCCCCAGTTGCCTCTTCAAAGGTGCAGATGCTAGGGACGAAGAAGACACATGTAAACGCGCCAATTGCGTGGTGATGGAGAAAGGCATTGGCCGTATGGATGTTTTTTTTTGAAATTTAATTAATTAATCAATCAATCAATCGATGGATTTGAGTGGAGTTGATTTTTAATTTTTAATTTTTAAGTTTGTGTGTGTGTGTGTGTGTTTAATTTGGAGAAAATAAAATAAGGGGAGGGGTTGGTTTTTTCATTTCTTTTTTATATAAAGTTTGCGTCAACAAAAAATATATGGGAAAAAAATAAAATAATTAAAAAATGAAGGAAGGGGTGGATTAAAGGAAGGGGGCGGGGTTTGATTTGAAAGAGGGGTGGAAAATAAAAGAATTTGACAGGAGTAGGGTTTATTTTGTTGAGAGGGGCTGTGGCGTTGGGTATGTAGAGATGCATGTACGTGGATGCACGTTATACATGCACGAGATGGAATGGATATGTGCAAGTGTGTACGTGAGGTGCATGTGCGCACACATGCACGAGCGAATGGTGTGTACACACGTGCATGCACATGGGCCCATGTGCACAATGTGCAACGTGCAAATGGGTGTGGGGTAGGCACGTGTAAGTGTAAATATGGGTGGTACACACACGAGCAAGTGGGCATGCATGCATAAAGTGCAAATGCAATACGTGTGCAAAGGTGTGTGCACGAGCGTGTGTGGGTGGTGCATAAGTGAGTGCACATGCGTGATGTGTATGCACGGAGCAAAGCTGTGCACAAGTGAATGTGTCCATGAGTGTGTATGCACGGCATAAATGTGCATGGGATGTGGTGCACGTGGGTGTAGTGCACGTGCATGCATGTGCATATGGTAAAAATCTGCATGCCCGATGCACAAATGCAAATGTGTGAGGGGAAGTGAGTGTGCAATTGTCACTGTGTGGGGTCCACGTGTGTGTGTGAGTGTAAATGGGTGTGCACGTGCGTGAAGGTGGGTGCCCGAGGTACAATTAGGTGAAGGTATACATGTGCAAGTGCAAATGTGTGTGTACATGCGCGTTCGAGAAAATGTGTGAATGTGTGTGTGTGTACCATGTGCGTGTGACACCGCATGTGTATGTTTTTAGTTGTTTTTTTAATGATTCTCAATATGTTTTTAGGTTTTTTGTGTTTTTCTCATTTTCAGTGAAGGTAGTAACTGTACACTTGGGGAAGGGCCACATTACATATTTACCGTATGCGCAATTGGCAACAGCACATAATGATTTGCCATTCCACAATGAAAGCTTGGGTGCCACCATGGTCGTCTTTGTTGCCACGCTTGATTGAGCGTTGTCTTTCTAGTTCTTGTAACGTACCCAGCTTCACTAATAAAGAAATGTCCATGTAATTATGAGTTTTTATGGTATAAATATCAATGATTTTATTATTTGAGTCATTTCTACTTAGAATCTTCAAATTTTGAGCCCAAATTTGGAATTTGCGTGCGATTTTACCCTAATATAGTATTTTACAGCATCCAAAACGGACACCGGATCAAGCCTATACGCTAATTTCAATCATTTTAGTTAAAAAACGGCGACCTTTAAACCTTAATAAATGCACGACCGCACGTCCGATTGACGAACGGTCTGAACCCCTGTGACCAGGAGAACCTCCCGGATTAAAAAAAAATTCGCCCCTCGGGGCGGCCCGACACGCAAATCGAGGCGGGTGCCCCAAATTTGGGTACCCCGTCCCAAAATTTGGTCCATACACACTTACTAGGGTGCCCGTACAATGACCGCCCAAGAACCAAAGGACGGCCGCCCACTATATGGTCCATGCGTACCCTTACGTGGACACCCATGCTGCCCCAGACCAGATAAGGTACATGCGTACCACTCCTTTCCCAGACAAACGACACCGTACCTTTCCCCTAGACCCATGCAGGCCACTGATCCATAGCCTTTGAAGGTACACCGTCCTTTTGTCCTTGCTTTGCGCAGCGCCCGTACCCTCGCCCCTCAGCTATATAAACCCCCGGGGTGCTCCACAGACGGCACGCATTTCTGTGTAGCGTATAAGCCTCTACCACATCCACCAACTCTTGCACCTTGGTGGATGGGGTGTTCCACGGCCTTGATTTGCTCGGTCACTTTGAGGAAAAGATGATGCTATCTTTGGGCAATTGGCCCTAAAGTGTCCCGGCTCATTGCATTCCAAATAGAGAGAGGCCTCTCTAGAAGAAGCAGCATACAAGCCGGGAAACAAAGGAGTTGGTTTGCCACCCTCGATTGTAGTAGGGATCATTTTGCTGGGGCTTCTTGTAAGATTGGTCTTTAGGGTTTGCTTTAGGGTAAGATCTCTTCTGAGGCTTAGCTTTACTAGACTTGAGCTCTTTCACAAGAGGCTTTGCTCGTATAAGAGCATCTTTCAATGTTCTTGGCCTCATTACTTTGAGGCAGGAATCCAAGGGTTCATTCAAGCCTTGGCAGAAACAAGCCACTTACTGGGAAGTAGTCATGGCTGGGGCATACATTCGGAGAGTGATGAATTTAGAATAGTATTCTTCCAAGGTTAAACTGAGTTGCTTGAGACTAAAAAACTCATTCATCTTGATGGATTCATGAGATGGAGGGAGATATTGTTCACAACTTTCTTGATATCCTCCCATGTTTAGGAGTGTTCAGTGACTCCCTGTCACGGCACCATTGCTTCCACCAGAGTTTAGCATCCCCGATGAGGCAAAATCATGCAAGCATGGACTGGTTTACCGCTCAGTACCGGTAGCTGAAAAATGATCATCCATTGCTTCGATCCAAACCTTAGCATCCTTCTCAATCTTGGAACCTTCCCCCTTAAAGGAGGAAGGTTACATTTTCTTGAGTAGGAGCTTCTTCTCTTGGACATCTGTATATAGCGCATTGAGGAGTGGAGGCTGATCATCCTGGCCATCATCGTAAGATTAAATTTTAGGATTAAAAGATTCATACTTTACATTACGCTCATGCTTCTAAAAGTAAAACTTTGAAATCATTTTATTTCTCAAATATTTCTCAAACTTTGAGACTAATATAATTAGTCTTATTCATCACTCATTAAAAAAAAATCCTAAGCTCAACTAGACATGAGACTAGAGCGGTCCACATAGGTGAAATATGGGGGTCCCGTCATAGTTTCTAAGACACGGAAGAGTGATAGTAAGGGTTGTAGACTCTGGATTAGGCTGTGTCCCAAAACTCCTACTCTATGCGGGTAAGACCTATATTACTTGGTCATATACCCAGCGGTCATGTGGTATGCGATTCCCATCGATGGTCATAGAGTTGTCGGGCCTAGGAGTACCCACGAACCAAAATAAATGAACCATCTTTGACTTTTCGATCCAACGAATTCACTTTAAATCGATGGTAATGTTCCCAGTTCGGTCCGCTCTGATGAAAAATACCTCGGCCTGCGATTCCAAAGGTGATCTCTACCCCAGTGTTAAAACCCTAAGATCTCTCTAGATAATTGTTATACATAAACATGCATAAATCAGGCATCAACTCATCCACCCGACCATCCTCGAGCCCAAGGGATGCACACATGAATTATAATGAAGTACATCATACCTTTACCTTGATGTCCCATACCATCAAGAGGTATAACTCCAATCCAGTAGCATGTAGCTATAGTGTGAAATGGTAGGTGAGTAGATATAATCCTCTATACAAGAGAACATCATATCATAACCTAGCCTCAACATAACATAGCCTTAGCCCCCCTTGAGTGTGCCCCATGCCTCTATTATATAGGAGGGCCCTCAAGTGACTCTTGACTCTCCATCTCCCATGTGTGACCCTTGGTGGATGGATGCCTGATTTGGGAAGTAGATCATGTGATAGAATTGACCCCCGGAGCTCAGCCAGTAGACCTGCGCATGTACAAAATGCCAGTTCCTGAAGCCATCAAACTCAAGGAACAGCTTAGACAGCTGTTAGAACAAGGGTTTGTAAGACCCAGTGTTTCACCTTGGGGTGCGCCAGTTCTCTTTCAGAAAAAGAAAGATGGAATGCTAAGACTCTGTGTGGACTACAGAGGCCTCAATCAGCTGACAGTTAAGAATAAGTATCCTATCCCTAGAATTGATGAGCTTCTGGACAGGCTAAGTGGAGCCCAGATCTTCATCACAAAGATAGATCTCAAATCAGGGTATTATCAGATCAGCCACCATAAAAAAAAGCCGCTTGATGGAATACTCTTATGCCTTCTTATGCTTCTTGCACATGAACGTGCAATTAACAGATGAAGAATGTACAGAGCCGCATGCAACAAATGAAAGTGAAGACACGGTTTCTCGTCAGGCTAGTCCCACCGTTGAGGATGTTGCTGAAGAGGAGGACACTCCTCATGTGATTGAGGAGTTCAATGTTGAAGAAGAGAGGAAGCTCAGTTCGGCGGTTGATATTGAGGTAGTGAGAGAACAAAACACTGATGTAGGTTAGCTTGTGATTGAATCAGATGACTTCTCCCCCATTCCAACACCATTACTCCCCTCCTACCAAGTAGGAGATTCGGAGAGGAAGCTCAGTTCAGCGGTTGATATTGAGGTAGTGAGAGAACAAAACACTGATGTAGGTTAGCTTGTGATTGAATCAGATGACTTCTCCCCCATTCCAACGCCATTACTCCCCTCCTACCAAGTAGGAGATTCAGAGTATATATTGCTGACAGACATACAACATGTATTTAACTTAAGGGAGGACCATTGCATAGCTTTCATAGCCCAAAATCTGGAGGTCGATGACGTAGCAAGGTCGGTCGAGGTCTTGACCAGCCTCGGTTTGATTTAAATGGTGAGCTTCCGATACAGTGGATGAGGGACCAATTTTGTAGATGATGATGGGATAGATAAGTACTTACTAGTGGATAGCCATGTGAAAGACACCGAGTTCCTATCTGCTACAGCAACACTAAAGATGATCTATGCTGATGCCCTTAAATATGAAGGAAAAGATGCCACACAGGAAAAGCTACAAGAAGCTGAATGTCACCAGGGCATTAGTCAATCTAAACGGCATGACTGTGAACTCATAATGCCCATAGCGAGTATTGAATGCTGTCTTGATTCTGATCTGGTAGTACCTGGATTTGAGATCTATCTTTGTAAACATTTGGGTACCACTTAACCAATCCAGAAGTTCATCAATCCTAGGAATAGGATACTTATTCTTAATTGTTAATTGATTCAGTCCTCTGTAGTCAATACAGAGTCTTAACGTTCCATCTTTCTTCTTTTGAAAGAGCATGGGCGCACCCCAAGGTGAGACACTGGGTCTGACGAATCCCTGTGCTCTAACAGTTGTCTTATATAATATAATGGGAGCATCTGTATTAACGGGTGGAGACTGGCGTCAATTTGCACAGAGACCAATAACAGATGGAGACTCACCCGTCGAGGATGAGTGTCACGGTTGAGGAGTAGGTTGAGGAGCACGACGATGACGACGATGAATGAGGACCACGACAACCACGATAAAATGACCCCAAACCCCATGAGATGGCACCAACTTGCACAGATGAAACCTGTGCAAACACAGAGCCACATGTTAATTCAAAGAGAGAGAGAGAAACCCATTAGCAAGCCGAGGAGCAGGTTGGGGAGCATGACAACAACGACAATGAATAAGAAGCACGACGACCACGATGAAAGGACCCCAAACCCCATGAGCTGGCTTCACATGATCAAGATTATATACATAATGGAAAGAAGCTTGTCAATCCTTTGGATAGCACATCTAAGGTTAGTGCTTGGTCAAGAGCTTGTGACTTTGAAGCACATATATACTTGTTGTCAGTGGAGTGGACGAAGCTGTTGTCAGTGTGTGTGTGTGAGAGAGAGAGAGAGAGAGAGAGAGAGTGAATGTGTGGGTGCATATGCAAACATTTGTTTATCAAGTCGGGTTGTACATGACTTGCATGGCATGCATTAAGTGAACAAAAGAATTTTGTTTGTATAAGGGGTGTGGGCTCTGTTTTTGAAGTGTGGGCATGTTTTGTAAAATGATGTGACACTCACACACACACACACACACACACACACATGTAGAGCACACATGGATGCACACCCACAAACATGAATTACAAGGCATGCATTAAGTGAACAAAATAATGTTGTTTGTACAAGGGGTTTGGGCATGTTTTGTAAATGGGGTGTGCTTTTTGTTTTTGGGGGTGGGTAGTTTTGTAAATGCACCCACAAACACTCCCACACACACACACACATGGATGCCCTTGCATGTTTGTTGCCTTTGAATGAGTTTGTTTGTAAAGTGATAAAAGGTTATGTTTTGTAAATGGGGTGACACTAACACACACACACACACACACACACACACACACATGTAGAGCACACATGGATGCATGTACATATTACAAAAGTTGTATAGTGTAGTGTATTTTAAATTAGAGAGCAAGTTCAAGACGTATGTTTCCCATGTTATATTTTTTGAATATAGCTATGTACGTTTTTTGCCTACATACATATACACATATGGTGACACTCACACTCACGCACACACACCCACAAACACTCACACACACACACACATGGATGCACGTACATATTACAAAAGTTATATAGTATAATGTATTTTTTGTAGAGAGAAAGTTCAAGATGAGACTATTTTCAAGATGAGCAACACACTGGTGCACGCATAATTAGAGAGAGAGAGAGAGAGAGAGAGAGAGAGAGAGAGAGAGAGAGAGAGAGATTATGTGCTTTTTGTGTTTAGGGGCGGGCAGTTTTGTAAATGCAGTTTTAATATAAAAAAGAATGCCACATATTTTGTACAAACATGAGAGAGAGAGAGAGAGAGAGAGAGAGAGAGAGAGATAGAGACAGAGCTATCCACTCCATTCCAATATATTTGCCAATCGGCCACATAAACCACCTTTTTAAGATTATCCGGTCCCACGAGTGATGGCCCACATATTAGGCGAGCATGATTCACCAAAGTGCTCACACCTAAGGCAAACAACACATAGATCAATGAGAGTCAATGTATAGTAGAGGGAAAGCTAATAAGAGATACATGGATGCATGAGCTTGGAAAAAACCTTATGTGAACCTAGGAAGTCATGCATGGTCCACAATAAAATGCCCTTCACCTTGGAATAATGATGGTCAATTGGACAAGAGACATCATGCACATGGATTCCACGCCATAGAAACTTGAGCTCCTTAATCAAGGGCTCAAGGTAGATTTCCATGTTCTTCACCTTGTTCTTTCCAAGGATGACAGGAGAGAGCAAAACATGGCCCTTCTTAATGGCCTTCCAAGGATGGTCGATTGGACAAGAGACATCATGCACATGGATTCCACACCATAGAAACTTGAGCTCCTTAATCCAGGGCTCAAGGTAGATTTCCATGTTCTTCACCTTGTGCTTTCCAAGGATGACAGGAGAGAGCAAAACATGGCCCTTCTTAATGGCCTTCCATGGTGGTATAGTGTAGTTTACTACCACCACCGGCCAATGCTCCATGTGGTTGACCTCACACCCAAAGTATTCACCCCATCTATACCAAGCCCATGTCATAAGTGTCATGGTTCCAAAGAGAACTCAGGCCATGTCTCCTCTATGTGATGCCATCCAAGTGAATCCACGGGGGTATCCTCATCTTGCCATCGATTGAGCGATGTGTAGCATGCCATGTCATGAGCTCCACAATAGACTTGCTCTATGATACATTTGAAGGATGCAAGGTATAATGGAAAAAAGCCATAATACCTCGTTGGTGGCCATCATGCCTTGTACATCATCTTTGTGGTGGGCCTCTCCACATATGGGACACTGTGTAGCATCACCCGTGGGCTCCTTGAAATATAACACAATCATTTGAGCATGTGTGTATGTGTTTGTAATCCATACCTAGCATAGTCACCAAAGATCCTAGCTTGGATCCTTGACTTTGGCATGCGATTCCCTTGACAAAGAAGCTTTTGTACAAGCCTACACATGAATTTGGGAATGAGACATTTTCAAATGGGAGGAGGCAAAAATGGTAACACATTGGAAGCTTGAAGTACACTTACTATAAGAGGTTATCGATCCCCACATTTCTCCAACCATATAAGGTATGTAGGTTGAGTAGCTCCAAAGAGACTCAAAGGATGGAATGAATATACACACCCATCATACAATGGGCTATGTGTGGCTTACTTTAGAAAAGCTTCATCCTCTACCTCTTGTCTTGGACTATCACGTGTACGAGGCTCATGGTCCTCAAAGAGATCATCAATCATATCCTCCATGTGGTGTTCTCCCACATTGACATTGTGCAAGAATGCACTTGGTGCATAGCTCTCATTTGGAGGCTATCTTTCTTCTCATGGTGGAGCAAGATGTACCCCAAATTTCTGTTGGTGAAGCCTAGTGACTCTGTAGCATTATATGGTAGTGATGTGTGTGAACACACTTAGGACCACCAGGGCACTTTTTCCCTCACTAGGAGGTTTTTTCCCCCGTGCGTATGTACACCCTCTTATCTACTCATTTTTGGGGTGTGTACTTATCTTTTGTATCTGGCACACATTTGTTCATTCTATTCTAGTGAGTTTGTGTGCTCTCAAACTTCTCTATCTTGTGTGTGTGCATTGTTGCAACCCTAACCCTAATTCTAACTATTGGTATCAGAGCTAGCTTCCTTGACACTTGCTCTAGTAGTCTATCTCCCTCCTCAAACACCCTATTTTTTAATCTCTGATTGAGATAACCTCTTAGGAGAAGAAGGTGCATACTGTAGTGTGTTGTATACAAAGTATAGAGTATAATAGCATTTTCGGGGTCCGCAGCACGATTCAGGCGCATTTTGGGCACCGCAAGGTTTCTACAGACGTTTTGGAGAGGTGTCATTTTGGATTGGTTCTGCTCGATTTTGGGTGTTTGGGCTGTGTAGTGGCAAAGATTTGGTGTGCAACAGCATCTATAGTGTCTTCAACAACATCGACCATCATACTTTCGCCAGTAACACTCTATTCTCTACTCTGTGTTAATTTTCATACACTTTGCAGGTGATTCAGTCCCCAGTTGGCAGCCATCCAAGGTTGCATTCAGTGAATACTGAGTACTTGCAGTGTGTTGAAAGATTTTGCATTTGGTAGAAAGTCATGGTGGCTGGCGCAGTAGTGATATATTCAACATGTTGTCTGCTAAGGACAAACTTGATGGGACTAACTACCCATTGTGGTCCTATATGATGAGGCATGTATTGGTTACTAAAGGCCTTTGGAATGCAAAATAATTAAAAGAGAGTTTGTGTACTTCCTTTGATTGGGAATCCATGTCTACTCTCTAGAAGTTGTGGAGTTCAGTGGTAGTGAAATGCGTCCTATTTCGTCACAACTACCAGTGTAACCAGGTTCTGCAGGTACATCTGAAGTAGAATCTTATATACAGACATGGCTCCTCCACATGCACCACCAGTACCTCCCACTGCTGCTCAAACAAGATGGGATGGAAGAGATGCACAGGCACATGCATTGCTTGCACTTTCTGTGAAGCGAAGTATTATTCCTCATATTCGGTCATGCAAGACTTCAAAATAGGCATGGGATGCACTTGCTGCATTATACCAGGTGTGCAATGAAGCACGCGTTGCATATCTGCACAAACAGTTGGAGTCTGAGCACATGAATGAGGGAGACTCAATGCACAGCTTCTTGACCAAGATCAAAGATTTTAAGGAGCAGCTTGCTAATGTGGATGAGATATATCCTGATAGTACATTGGTGCCCACAGTTCTCAATGCATTGCCGGATTCTTATCAGAGTTTTGCCTCTACCTTAGATTCATGATGAAGGAAAATCCGAATGCCCTTACATTTGATGAGCTGGTTTCAGTACTCTAGCAAGAAGAGCAGTCTAGGAAAAACATATCTAATATGCGAGTTGGTGACCAAGCTTTTGTTGCCAATCAAAAAGGCAAAGGTAAAGCTTCTTCGCATGGTGGCTATAAGCCAAAATCAGAACCCTCAAGTAAGGATATAGATAAAGAAGGTGATAAGCCTAAAAAGAAGGGAAAATGTCAGTATTGCAAGAAACCAGGGCACTACATACATGAGTGCAAGAAAATACTAGAGAAGGAGAAAAAGAAAGAATTGGGCATGGTTGTGGGGTTGATGCATCTGCACCAAGTGCAGAGAAGAAGGAATCTACAAGTTTTGCTCAAAATGATTGGGCATGGACTATACATTACAGTTATGACCCTTCTATTCATGCTGTATGCATGTCAGTGGGTGGCAAAATCGAATGCTTGGTACTTTGATAGTGGTGCTAGTAAGCACATTACTTCACAAAAAGATTTGATCTCATCTCTGGAATCTATCCCAAGTGCAGGAACCGTCATATGTGCAAATGGTTCCTCATATCCTATCAAAGGAGTTGGTAGAGTTGTGCTCACTGCTACTGCAAATGGGGGTGCATTTACTCTTTCGAAATTTTTATGTGCCAGGCATTAAGAAGAACTTGCTGTTAATTTCAGCCTTAACCTTGTCAAGCTTGACACGATGAAATTTGTGGATGACAGATGTACAGTTCAGGATAGAAATGATGGTTATTCTATCATTGCCTCAAGTACATTGTTTCATGGCCTCCTATACAAGATGGATGTATTTGAGAAGTTGCAGCATGATGTTTGCTCAGTCTCTACGACTCATGCTATGAGTGATGCAAAATTATGGCATGCACAATTTGGCCATCTGAATTATGGCAGTTTGTTACGCCTTCAAAGGCATGATATGGTGTTTGAGTTGCCAACTCTTGAGACCCCTACTAGACATGTATGTGAGGGGTGTATTCTTGGTAAAATGCATCGGGCATCATTTTCGAAGGATGGATCTGTGAGAGTTGTTAAGAAATTATAGCTTATACATAGTGATATATGTGGTCCTATGAGGACACCATCTATTGGGAGATATCTCTACTTCATCACTTTTATTGATGATTACTCCAGATATAGCTGGGTGTATCCATTAAAGTAGAAGTTAGAAGTTTTTATGTGCTTTAGGCACTTCGTATCCATGGCTGAAAATGCATGTGAATGTAAAGTTGGCACCCTTCGTTTCAAATCAAGGAGGGGAGTATATGTCCAAGGAATTTCATGCAAAAGGCATCAATGTACAATGCCATACACACCTCAGCAAAATGGTGTGGCTGAGAGGAAGAACATCTCTCATGGAGATGGCACGATGTATGGTGAAAGCCCAAGATTTACCTCATGGTTTTTGGTTAGAGGCAACTATGTACACAAACTATGTGCTAAACAAATGCCCTACCAAGGCCTTGCAGTCTAAAACTCCTTATGAAGCTTGGCATGGCAGGAAGCCTTCTGTGGCTCATTTTTCGTGTTTTTGGTTATCTTGCTTATTCTCTTGTGCCTGAACAACAACCTAGTTAGCTTGATGATAAGGCAATTAAATGCATATTTGTGGGATACAGTTCAAAAAGCAAGGGATATAGACTCTACCATCCGGCCGCCTCAAAGCGGATTTTGGTAAGTAGATATGTTGTTTTTGTCAAAAACTCAGTTCAGCCCGTGATTTCATGCAAAAAATAGCAGAATGTATGCTCACACGACATGTTTGATTCACTCCTACCTTTGTTTAATGGAGGGCAGCCATATATAAAGTAATTGAATGCCCAACCAAGTGCGGAAATTGCATGTGCAAAGTCAGCCTTTTGATGAGGCAATTATTGAGGATGTAGTGGGTGAGGAGAGAGAAACCATAGAAGAATCTAGGCGTATGCCAAAATGGCTTGTGCAAGCATTTAGGGATAGCAAGTTGGTAGCTCCTTTATTGAGGATGTAGTGGGTGTGGAGAGAGCAACCATAGAAGAATCTAGGCGTATGCCAAAATGGCTTGTGCAGACATTCAGGGATAGCAAGTTGGCAGCTCCTTTACCTAGCAGAACTCGTGCAGGTTCTCATCATGCAGATTATTCTCATGTGGATCATGTTCTCATTTCTACTTTATGTAATGAGGAGGAACCTATTTCCTTTGATGAAGCACAGGATGATGATCATTGGATGCATGCTATACAGGATGAGTATAACTCTATACTCAAGAATAACACCTGGTATCTACCTCATGGCAAGAAAGCCATTGGTACTAAGTGGGTTTACAAGTTAAAACGCAAAGCAGATGGTAGCATTGATTGCTACAAGGCCAGACTTGTTGTTGCAAAGGGGTATGCCCAGCAAAAGCGCATTGATTATGATGAGACCTTTGCACCCACATCTCGTATGACTACCATTAGGTGTCTCATTGCTTTGGCAGCACATCATGGGTGGAATGTGTTGAAATATACAAGTGAATAGGGTGTGTGCGGGAACAAGCCCTTGGTTAGAGGCTGTAAAAGAGAATGTGTAAATGTGAAAGAACCTGTGAAAAGGTGAGAAGAATCTACTGAGAGAGAATAAAGGGTAGCATGAGAAGATTTAGGAAGTGTGGAGATATTCTGGGAGATATTTTGGGAAAAGTGAAGAGGTGGAGAGAATCAAGCAAAAGAGGTGGAGTGAATCGAGGAGAAATCAGTGGGATTTGATGCTTGGATGTAAACTCTATAAATTGAGGCATTGGCCTAATGAGAATTTGCTGGTTATTGATTATCCATGCCTACATTAAGCTATTTGTTAATTATTCACTAATCACATCTTAATTATAATGTTGATTCTAGTATTTGATCCACCATAGCTCATCACATTGCCCTAATTTCAACATGGTATCAGAGCCATGCCTAGAATCCATCATTTTGTGAGCCCATTATCTTGCTAATCATTTTACTAATTAGGATTAGGAGCTAATTATAATTTTTCCTCTTTTTTTCAACTCACCTCTGTACCCCCAGCTAGTGGAGGAGTTCATTCTCCTTCCACACTTAAAATTAGGCCAAGCCCTTTTAGGTACTCAAACTAGACTCAAGGGGCTACAAGCATCTCAAAGGAATTGAAGCGAATCAGCGCACAACGCCGGCGGCAGCACGTTTTGCAGGCACCATTTTTCAGAAGGAGATTTGAGATTTCTTCCAACTCAGTTGCAATGGCTCTAATTCCTCTTAGCCCAAGGTGTTTTCAAGCATGCTCTACAAGCTGGTGAAGACAGAATTCAATTTGATCAAGTCTACAGTGAGATCCAAGCTCTTAATCAAATCTGCAGGTGACTTTCATAAAACAGAGATTAAGCTTTCAATATTTGGTCAAATCTTGTGTTGCTTGGCTTCATCCTCTACTAGACTCATTGCTATTGATGGCCTTGAAAGAATTTGAGCTCATTTGAAGTCTAAGGCACCAGATCTGGACTCCCCGCATACTCTATTTTTTGCACACAAAACAGCGGATTAATTTACTAATCAATGATTAATTTGCTAATCAATGATTAATCAGTACTAATCACTAATTTTGGTACAATTGAGGGTTCAAATTAACCATCAGGTATCTGATACAGATCCCTATAACTTCAGGTTGCAATTCCAACCATGCCATACAAATTGTTTACCCTTGATTTAATGTAATTTTTGGTAAAATTGTGCTGATAAAATTGTGATAATCATCATTTTGCATTTAACCCTTGGTTGATGCCTATACATCTCACTCAAATTCAAGATTATTCACAGCCAGAGTTGCATTTGGGAATGTGCATTAGAATGAATGCCATATGCATTATGTATTGGGTACATTGCATCAGTGTAAAAATGGGATCAGACACTGCCCTTGTCTAGAATAAGGCAAGAGGTAAGACCTCCTGCATAGATTTGGGTTTGCATTGCATAATGACACAAGATAAACATCAAAACCCAAAAGGAACTGTCAGCAAAACATTGAAACATGTTGCTCACATGGAGCAAGAAGATCTGAGACGGACAAGCTCATGGCCCCAGCCATGAAAGAAGAAGAATATCTCTTTCCAAGAAGAGGATCCACACCGAGAAGAAGATCTAAAGGAAGAATTGAAGGAAGACATGGACATGAGAAGAGAAGCTGCCACAAGAAGACTGAAAGAAGAGACGGACGTGTGGAGAGAAGCTGCCATGACAAGAAGACTGAAGACAAGAGAAGATGTGAGGCTCCAAAGAGTGAGGAGCCATGTGAAAATCTCAGAGAGAGAGAGAGAGAGAGAGAGAGAGAGAGAGAGAGAGAGACCCCACAACCCAATGTAACCTATACCAACAAAGTAAAACCACCTCTGCCACCGATGATGTAGGCCACGTGGTAGATAGATGTATGTGTGAGCACTTTAGTCAAGGGCGCAGGCAACTATAGTAGCCTTGGACACATAGAGAGCGTGAGTGTCAAGGACTATGAGTTTAGGGACTTGAGGCACTAGTCATCGCGCAGGTTATCAAGTAAGAGAGAAACTTGGTATAGGGTCCAAGTGTGCTAAGATAACTTGAGGGGAGGTGTGCTAGACACTAGTCTCACAGACTATCAAGTAAGAGGGAAAATTGGTATAGGGTCTAGGTGTTCTAGGAGTATTCACTTAAGAGGAGGTGTTGAAATATACAAGTGAATAGGGTGTGTGCGGGAACAAGCCCTTGGTTAGAGGCTGTAAAAGAGGATGTGTAAATGTGAAAGAACCTGTGAAAAGGTGAGAAGAATCTACTGGGAGAGAATAAAGGGTAGCATGAGAAGATTTAGGAAGTGTGGAGATATTCTGGGAAAAGTGAAGAGGTGGAGAGAATCAAGCAAAAGAGGTGGAGTGAATCAAGGAGAAATCAGTGGGATTTGATGCTTGGATGTAAACTCTATAAATTGAGGCATTGGCCTAATGAGAATTTGCTGGTTATTGATTATCCATGCCTACATTAAGCTATTTGTGAATTATTCACTAATCATATCTTAATTAAGCTATTTATTAATTATTCACTAATCATATCTTAATTAAGCTATTTGTTAATTATTCACTAATCACATTTTAATTATTTGCTAATCACTTGTTAATGATGTTGATTCTAGTATTTGATCCACCATAGCTCATCACATTGCCCTAATTTCAACAGAATGTACATCAATTGGACATTACATTCTTGAATGATGATTTACATGAGGAGATGTATGTATCGCAGCCTCCTGGTTTTGTTGTGAAAGGAGGAGTCTAAAGTATACAGGTTGAAAAAAGCACTTTATGGCCTTAAAGCAGGCTCCTAGAGCATGGTATGAGAAGATTCATACATACTTGGTTGCAAATGATTTTTGCAATAGTCCAACAGAGAGTACCCTCTATATGTGAAGAGGAGTAAGGACACATTTTTGGTCGTCGTTCTATATGTTAATGGCATGCTGCTCACACAGGACCCGATATAGATTAGATTTCAGCCTTTAAGGCTGATTTGCAGTCATTGTTTAAGATGTCAGATTTGGGGTCGTTGCATTACTACAACACAATGATGGCATTGTTATGCTGCAGTCTAAATATATATTGAAGCTATTGAAGAGGTTTAATCTTGAAGAGACTGTAAACATGCGGCTACACCTATGGAGACAGGTACTCGACTTGGTCTTCAAGATGCAGGAGACTCTTTTGATGCTAGTTTGTATCAGTAGGCTGTTGGATCCCTTCTCTATGTATGCAACACGAGGCTAGATATACAGTATGCGATCTCACAATTGAGCAGATTTATGCATAGCCCAGGTAAGAAGCATTGGCAGGCTGTTAAGCGAGTTTTTCGCTATTTACAGGGTGCTCATTATTTACAGGGTGCTCATTATTTTGGATTATTTTATCCAAAAGGGGGTGAGTCACAGCTGCATGCTTTTAGTGATTCAGATTGGGCTGGAAGTTATGACACACGAGTGTCCACTAGTGGGTTTTGCTTTTGCCTTGGTGATTCATGTATATCATGGTGGCTGAGCAAGAAGCAACCTACAATGGCCACTTCCAGCTGTGAATATGAGTACAGGGCAGCTTTTACAACTACAGTTGAGTGTGTATGGCTCAGACGTCTTATGGTGGCTGATTTGGGTGTTGGCTAGCACTACAATTTTCACTGACAGCCAGAGTACATTAGCAGTTGCGAGGAACCCAGTGTTTCATGTTCGCACTAAGCACATTGAGGTGCATTACCACTATGTCAAGGAAAGACTCTCTACAACAGAGATCAACTTGGTCTATGTGCATACACATGACAACATGGAAGATTTATTCATGAAGGCTCTTCCTCATGAAAAGTTTGAAGCTTTTCGTAAAGCTTTAGGCTTATTGCCTTTTCAGGATTGATCGGTTATACCCTGTACATGTTCACATCATCACTCTAGGGGGGATTTGTTGCATTATATGGTAGTGATGTGTGTGCACACACTTAGGACTGCCGGGGCACTTTTTCTCTCATTAGGAGGTTTTTTCCCCGTGCGTATGTACACCCTCGTATCTACTCATTTTTGGGGTGTGTACTTATCTTTTGTATCTGGCACACATTTGTTCATTCTATTCTAGTGAGTTTGTGTGCTCTCAAGCTTCTCTATCTTGTGTGTGTGCGTTGTTGCAACCCTAACCCTAATTCCAACAAACTCGCCTATTACGCCCACCACTGACCATTCTATGAGGTGGCATGGAATTGAGGGCTCTTCATGGAATTACTCATCCAAATCATCTCCATTGTATGAAGAGTCCAATCACCATTGCAAGCCATGACTTCTCTTGCACATCTCAAACAAGGGGAAAAATTCCTCTCATTTAACCATTCCGCCATGCTCCATCCCTATAATGGGTCCTACAAGTAGATGTATTTGGTTCACAATATTGGAAAAAAAAACCACATATGCATAAGCTCTAGAAATGCATTCATGCACTAGATTTGGAATTTCTCTCTGGAAATGTCGTAGGATTCCTTTTTTATGTGCGCTTCCATAGTAGCTACCACATGCACATCTAGTTGTGTGGCCACATTTGCACAGCTAGTTACACAACCACAACCACAGCTAATGTTGCCTTAAAAAAATCAAATCTGACGACATGTTTTTCCCCCATTTTTTCCCTATTTTCTCCCTATTTTCTCCCTTCTTGCTTCGTGCTATTGCAAGGCCACTCCATCCCCTCCTTCTCAAGGTGCTCTCCTCCTCCTTAAGACTAGATCTGTAAGGTGCTCTTTGCCATCTCGTGCTCAAGGTGCTCTCTGTCATCTCATGCTCAAGGTGCTCTCATGGGTAAGGTTCCCCCTTTCCCCGTCCCTCTCCTTTCTCTTTCTCTCCTTCTCCTTTCTTCTCTCAAGAAGGTGCTCTCATCCTTCTTCTCTCAAGGTGCTCTCACAGGTGGTGCTACAAGGATGCAAAGCCTCATGACAATCAGGCTTTCAAAGGAGTTGCTCTATCCTAACCACATCTTCACCCTTTGTTTCATCATCAAGGAGTGTAGAGCACGATTAGAGGATTTATTATTGCTTTGTGGATTACCGCAAAGCTTTTGATATTGTACCCCTAGCCTGCCTCCTACATTGTCTACAGGTGATGGGAGTCCGATCTAACATCATTTGGAGCATCATCCCTCTCTATGAGTCCACCACTGGATGAGTGAGAGCCCGAGGAGGTACATCGTAGGAGATTTCCAGCAATATTGGGGTGAAACAAGGCTGCCTTCTAATCACCCACACTTTTTGGCCTCTACATTGATGTGATCTCAGGCTTCATTGTTGACAGATTTGATGGGATGGTCCAACACTAGCATACATATTGATGCCCCAAATAGGGCTTACCTCGATAGCCTTACGTTGATGCTTAAGGTCGTATCTTGTCCTTGCACAAATTGTGTCTCTTGTCTTCTCAATGCATATGTAGTTTCCACTAACTTCATATTTATCCCTTGTCTTTTTTTTTCTTTTGTAGTAAGAATTATTGGATCGTCTTCGATACACGTATCATGGGATTCCCTTCTCCCATGTGGGCACTCCAAAAAGGTATGCTTACACCAATACCCAATCTCCTATTTACATTCTTTAACATGCTCGATAAGAGAAGGTCACATGGGCTTGTCCACTTCCAGTCACTCGTGGATTGTGGTTAAGAAGAATGAACATGATTTTCTTGTAATAAAGACATCTTTCTCTAAATTGAGAGGTCAGCAGACATATGATATGTCGATTGCAAGATATTCAAGTTGCACATGCCATGACTTTCATTATAGGCACGCATCAAAGCCATGCATTATTGGCATGCAAGCACACTTACTTTATGTACTTGTGAGTGTTTGGTGTTTGTGAACCACAATGTGTGCATCCACCAAAACAGTAGCTTGTTTTAAAGAGAACCTTGTTAGAATACTCGATAATTTGTAGGGTAAATTACTGAAAAGTGCCATGCTTTTTGTAGTTTTTGATATTTGATGACATAGACCTTAGTGATAATGCTTGATTTTTGTAATTTAAACCATTATATCTCTCACTTTTTTTATATCGTATTATGATGGTAATTTCTTTTGTATAAAATTTGCTTTATTGTGTGTATTAAAAAACAGGACAAAAGCAACTAGATTTTTCATTGTAACTCCTACATGCTGCCCTATAATAAAATACTTTTTGTTTTGATGATGAATGGTGATCTCATTGTGGCTCTTTTATAAATAAGTAATCTTATTATTATTAGGGAGAGAGAGAGAGAGAGAGAGAGAGAGAGAGAGAGAGAGAGAGAGAGAGAGAGAGAGAGAGAGAGAGAGAGAGATGTGTTTGAAATTAGCCATAAAAAACATAATTCACCTAGTTATCTAGACAAAGAACCATCTATTTTATGCATATGTGGTTTAGGTATGACTAACTTTGTATTTATGTGATGTCTTCTTCTCTTTTTTTTGTAGGAAGCATTATTGGATCATCTTGGACATGTACATCTTGGGCTTCCCTTCTCTCGTGTAGGCACTCCAAAAAGGTATGCTTCCACCACTACCCTATCTCCTATTTACATTCTTTAACATGCTCGAGATAAGGCCATGTGGCCCATGCTCACATACGCTCCCCCCTCACTCATATATGCTCCTCGTAGATGCCACAACATTCATGGAGAGACATGGATGCCCCCACCTCCATATGGAAACCAAATTCCGGAGTTGTCTTACACCCCACTAGGTTCTAGTGGTGCTGGCACTCTAACGCCAAATAGCTATATGGGCTTCTTTGTAGTACGTAAATCTCCTCTCTTACACTTTTATACTTTACTATTTGTCTTGATTTTTTTAGTTTTTCATGTCAATATCTTCTCTTTACTATTTATCTTGCCTTTTTTAGTTTTTCATGTTAATATATTCGTTCTTCTTTCTCTTAGGATCCCGAACATGTACCCTCCTCTTCACAAATCCTTATTCTGCTAAACCCCATGGTGCTGCAATTGTATCAGCTACTATAGGAGAAGATGGCTCACCTCTTTGCAAGGAATTACCACAAGGTATAGTCATGAGGAGATGGCCCATTTGGGTATTTTCACCCCACCTAAGTCTTACTATCCCTCGCCATAGTTTGCAAGTGTGCCACCCACGGTGCCACAAATAGCACCACACACTCTGTAGTCATCCAATTCTCTGAGTAGTTTTCAATCTCCTCATCACGCACACACCATCATAGGAGCATCATGAGTCATCCAATCCTCCAAGCAGTTTTCAATCTCCTCATCACACACACACACACACACACACACACACACACACACCCAATCACATGAGCATCGTAAGTTGACCTCTGCTAGACTACCTGGCTAAGGTCCACAGGCTCAAGGGACTCAAGATTCTGTCGACATAGTGGTGGCGGCTAGTCTCATGGTAGCAGTCGCCTCCCAAGCTTTGGCCATGCTCATAATCCAGGGTCCAATGTCGAGGCCAATGAGGAGGGCCTTTACTATCGTGTCTTACAATACACACGGGAGCTAATTATGAATGCAAAAGGTACCCTTGTGGTGGATAACTAGTTGAAGCAGTTATGGAATAGTATATACAAAATTTCTTCATTGACTTTAACGAGACCAGAGGTAGAGGGACCTTGACTATATCTACGAGACTCTACATGAGTGCTTCCCCAATCCTGAGAACCATCATTTCTCATGTGATTGCGTCCGTATTCATAAGAATGCAAGGGCACTAGATGCCAAAAATCATGGCCCTCTAAAGGAGGGGGTACATGAAAGAGAGTGGCTCCATGCATTGCCTGAAGAAGTGAGTATGGGATCGTATTCCCCCAATAGGCCACAACACATCAACCAACAACAGGGAGCAAGACATTGGGAATCAACCAGCTAGGATGCATGGAAAGATAGATTTGTAAGTACAGTCCACTATAAAACTTCTATGTTTTATCTAAATTTTGCTGCTAAATTTCTCGTGTTTCTTATATGTATGAGTAAATTGTGGGTCGAAGACCATGTAAAAAGTAGAGGTCTATTGCCATAGAAACCATTGTGATATAGATGCTTGGAATCATTTTCTAGATACTAGGTTTATCACGCATGATCAACGGACTCAAGCAATAGGGGCCTTTTCCAATGAAGAGGTGAGTAACTAAATGATATTATGGAATTGTATATACATTGATGCAAGGTGTGTATTCATTTTTGATGCATGGATGTGTAGTAGGGAGACCAAGAAGATGCAAAAGATGAGGAAGAGTAATGTAGGGATAATGAGGAGGATGACCTAGCCTAGACCCAATTCCTTGACATTTTGTCATGTATATTTTATGCATGATGCGATGACTTTATAAACTGAATAGTTTTATAAATACATGTGATCTTGTTTCAAGTGTCTTATTTATTTACAAGTATGTCTCTACTTTATTTACATTGTATTACTTTTCGAATACTAGCTAAGATGGATATGCCTATGTTGGGCACTTTGTCATGGAAATTTTGTGTATACCACGACATGCACAACTAAAAATCTAGGGAGCTCTACTTGTACTGCATGGTGCAGCCTCAAGAAGAGCTCTGTGTTTTCTTATTACATGCACAATCATGGTGGCCACAGTCACGTAGCTATACACACAACCATATGTGCAACAACTACTAGTAACGTAGTCGCATGCATGGATATACACACGACCATATGCGTGACCGTTTGTGTGGCCGCACTCATGGTGGTGGTAGGCACCAAGCCACACATCTGGCCACATAACTGGTCATGCATAGCAAATTTTTATTCTATTTTTCTTTTGCTACGGGCACGGTTGTGCTCATGTCCATAGCCCTTATCCCTTGTGGTGACAGAGATATATTTTACACATGCACACACACATGTATGTATGTATATATATATATATATATATATATATATATATACATACACACACACACACATACATATATGTATTATGTGTGTGTGTGTGTGTGTGTGTATATACACACACACACACACACACACACATATACACACACACACACACACACACACACGCACACACACACATAATACATATATGTATGTGTGTATATCGGTCGAGACGGTTTGTCTCGCAGTGGTTTCTCCATGCCACTCTAGCTGACTCCACTATCTTTAGCCTTGCAAGAGCCATTTTGCTCTTCTCATTGTACCATGTGACATCGAAGTATTCTTTCATTTGCAAAACATAAAAATCAAGAAAACCATAGATTTTTCATTAAAATTCGTAAACAAAATAAGAAAATAAGCTTACATGGAGCTTGTAAGCTCTCCTTTGGCTTGAGGGATTGAGGGTTCTACTCTTGTTTGAAGCAATAGTGGCCACCAATTCACTTTGGAGAGGGCTAGGCCAAAAACAATTGAATTATTAAAAAATTCAATGTAGATGACTTAAGACAAGAGTAGAGTAACAGTGCATAAACACCATTAAGCTTTTACAAAGGGGGAGGCTTCTATTTATAGGAAAAAGTGAGCTTCTAACCAAGCAAACTGATTCTAGAATGCAAGCAAGGAGGCTTTTCTGCTAAGGGCATCTGCTACCACATTTTCTTTGCCTGGGTGGTACTTGATTTCAAAATCAAATTCCTGCAGGGTCTGTATCCACCTTCTTCGGCGCATGTTGAGATCCTTCTGAGTGAAGATTCACTTTAAGCTTTGATGATCTGTCATCAAAGTGAATCTTTGATCTAGTAGGTAATGTCTCCAACTTCAAGGCATAGACTACTGAAAGTAGCTCCGGGTCGTGGACAACATAATTTCTCTCATGCGTTTTGAGTTTTTGGGATTCATAGGCCACTGCATGACCTTCCTACATGAGCGCACCTCCCAGGCCAAAACCACTAGCATCAGTTACTACCTCAAAGGGTAGAGAGAAATTTGGCAACTTCAGGAATGAGATTGGTTACCAAGGCGGTCTTCAGCTTATGCAAAGTGCTTTGACACCTGGCAAACCATTGAAACGGGGTATTCTTCTTGAGAAGATTAGTCAAGGGGGAACTATGAGAGCATACTTAGGTATAAAAATTCTATACTAACCAATTAATCCCAAGAATCCACTGACTTCTTCCACTGTCTTTGGTTCAGGAGGCCAATCTATGACTGCTTGGACTTTTGCAGAATGGTTGAAGGTTGCAGGAGCATTGGTTAACCCAAATGACATTACAGTAAACTCATAGTTTGATCCACTTCTCCACAGCCTCGCCCAAGTTTCTCCCTTCTCCCTTGAAAGGTCCAGGCTGTGAACTATGAAGAGTTTTACGAACATCTAGGTTGAGCTCTTCTTCATCGAGTTAGGGGTTAACATTTCTACCACAACGACCTCGATCCATGTTCCTATCAATACAAAAATTCTTGTTAAGTCTCTTTATTTATGATTCAATCCGATTCAACTGATTCCGGGGTTCTCTAAATAGGTCGGCTCTCCACAAAATCAAGGGATAAAGATACTTATATAGAACGCATTATCAGTTAATAATTCATTCAAAATATTTCATTCATATCTTTAACACAATAATGGTCCATCAGACTGAATTTTTCCATCTTCAATTTTTCAGATTTTTAATTTATCATCCCTTAACTTGATCCACTGATCAAAAGTTAACAGTAGTAATTTGCCAGCATAATCCACTAATCTCATAGTGATTTGCTGAGGTTATTAACGTCATTCCAGTTAAGAACATCATCACAGGGACTCGTCCCATTCATCCTCATTGCGGTTTCGCTCAGCTTATTACATTTCAACTAAATTTCAGGAATCATCATTTTTCAATTAGAATCCAAATCAACTCATCAGTTCACAACCAGAATTTAAAAATCATATCAACCACATTCTTTATTGGCAGTATATACGAGTAAATCTAAGACTTGAAATTATAAGCATTAATGCTATCTAGATGATGAAGCAGTTATACCCTCGGTATATACGGGTAGTCATGGTTCTTGGAACTATAAAGTAAATACCATCATGTCTAGGCCTCAAGCAGTCAGGGATTCCATACAATTGTGGTACTTCCATCTGAAGACCCAATTACCAATTTACGAATTTCAGTTTGAATATCAAATTGTATGAATTTTATCACACAATTACAACCTTTTAGTGCTTCTTATGAATTTTATCACACAATTATAACGTTTTAGTGCTTCTTGATAAATTTTTGACATATTTGGCTTCTCGGTTGATCCTCATTAGCCAAATTGCTCTGATACCAACTGTGAGATCCCTGTCTCCACCGCGCAACAATTTTGGGGGTGCTAGCAGCGGAAGTAGCACTTCTTGCATGGGGCAGGGTCCCACACTCGGGGCCTCACCCCCACGGATATCCGGACAAGAGACTAATCCATCGGTTTTTCCAAAAGTGAACCCGAAAAAACTTCCTCTGCCCAGAAAGCACGGGCGATTCCACCAGGGTAACTTTTCCCTAACGTAGTCAAAAGCCTTAATTAACTGAGCTCATCTGACCGAACCCGTAAGTCCCATAGTCAGATCAGGAAAAAAGACTGTACTTGGATCATAGAGACCAACGCTTTTTTCCTCATTGAGAGGCACAGCCGTTGATTCTTTTCCATAGAACAATTTTTGTGCGGGACTGTAGTGATGGGATCCAATTAGTAATTTGGTTAGGTTTTGTCCCGGGTACCAGGGAAAAGAGTTCCCAGGCCCCCTAGCCGGATGTTCATGCAAACATAAAACTAGTCACACCACTTACACACCCAATATGAAATTGCCTTTTTTTCTCAGCATCAGCTATCTTTAAAACAATCCTTTAATGAAACCATTGTATCATTGATCACAATCCTCCAAAATATCCGGTTGAATCTTAATTTCCAATCATTCCTTCATCGAAATATCTATGGCATCATTGGCAACCAGAACGCTCACCACCTGTCCACTCACAAAGGCCTTTTCAATAGTTCCTAGCTCATAGTACCTGGCAATATAATCACTTATAAAAATCAAGATGGAATCTCCATTGAAGATCAGCAAGATCAACCAATAGATCCATATAAAAGAGCCATGGACTCATCCGTTTGAGGACCAGCAAGGTCAATCAACTAGATCCATGCTCGGTTTTCAAAAAACAACTCTTACTCCTTGATTCAATATCTTCCACGATGCACGTGTGGGTATCTTCGGCAACCCAGAGCCCAAGCACTGTATGGTCAGCACCCTTTAGGATCCTTCGCAGGTCACCTAGCGCTTCACTCATAGTCCGCTTCCTTGGTCCCTCATCCACCGTACCGGAAGCTCACCATTTAAATCGGACCGAGGGTGGTCAAGACCTCGACCGACCATGCTACGTGAGACGTCCTCCGTTGACTCTCCGTCAGCTGTTGTAACTTTATTAGTTAGGTCTCCACGACCTTAATCACAAGACGGTCAAAATGCTTCCCCAGCATTCTTGACATAAAACAGTCATTTACAAACAGGTCACACATACAGTTTCTATAATGAACTCTCGTCTTTCCACATTATCCCTTATCAGTCCACATTACTTATTCCACATTCCATTCATATGTGTACTCATTCTCATCCAATCACATCATTTTCCATCTCATCACATCAGATTCATTCACATCACATATCATTTATTCACATCCCAATTCACATGTCATCACATCTCATCAATTCACTCATATCGACGTCTCATCATTTCACATACACATTCGCATTCATTATTCCACATACACATCCACATTCGTACATCCACATCCATACATCCAATTCCACATCCGCATTCATACATATACATCCATATCCACATCCATACATCCACATCCACATCCATACATCCATATCCACATCCACATCCATACATTCATTTCCACATCTACATCCATTTTCACATCCACATTCATACATCCACATCCACATTCCATATTTACATCCATACATCCACATCTACATCCACATCCATACATCCACATCCACATTCATACAACCATATCCACATCCACATCCATACATTCATTTCCACATCTACATCCACATCCATACATCTATTTCCACATCCACATTCATACATCCATATCCACATCCACATTCATACATCCACATCCACATTCCATATTTACATCCATACATCCACATTCATACATCCACATCTACATCCACATCCATACATCCATATCCACCTTCCACATTCATACATCCATATCCACATTCCACATTCATACATCCACATCTACATTCATATCAATACATCTATTTTCACATCCATACATCTATATCCACATTCCACATTCATACATACACATCCATATCCACATTCATACATCCACATCCACATCCACATCCATACATCCATATCCACATTCCACATCCATACATCCATATCCACATTCCACATTTATACATCCATATCCACATTCCACATTCATACATCCACACATCCATTTCCACTTCCACATTCATACATCCACATCCACATCCTCATTCATACATCCATATCCACATTCCACATTCACATTCACAAACATCCACATCCACATCCTCATTCATATATCCATATCCACATTCCACATTCACATTCACAAACATCCTCATCCATTCATCCAGTTACATTTATCTGATTCATATCACTTCCATCCATCCATTTACATCTATCTGATTCCTATCACATCTCATCACATCTATTTATTGAATGTAAGAGAATTCTATTTTTTTTTGATATAAAGATTCTTTACGCATCTAATTAGGCGTAAAGACAACTTTAGTAGGAATAACACTTTTATAAAAATCCTTTTATGCATCTATTTAGGCATAAGTTCAATTTTAAGGAAAATAACACTTTCGAATTAAAAATAAACCTTTTATGCATTTTACTATGCATAAATTTCATTTTAATGAGAATAACACTTTCAAAATAAAAATAAATCTTTTATGCATTTTACTATGCATAAATTTCATTTTAACGAGAATAACACTTTCAAAATAAAAATAAATCTTTTATGCATCTAACTATGCATAAATTTAATTTCAATGAAAATAATACTTTCGAAATAAAAATAAATCTTTTATGCATCTTTCTATGCATAAAATCAATATTGATAAGAATAACTCTTTTGAATTAAAAATAAAATTCTTTATGCATCTTTCTATGCATAAAATCAAAATTGATGAAAATAACTCTTTTAAATTAAAATTAAAATTCTTTATGCATCTTTCTATGCATAAAATCAAAATTGATAAGAATAACTCTTTTGGAATAAAAATAAAATTCTTTATGCATCTATTTATGCATAAAATAAAAATTGATGAAAATAACTCTTTTAAAATAAAAAATAAAATTCTTTATGCATCTATTTATGCATAAAATCAAAATTGATGAGAATAACTCTTTTGAATTAAAAATAAAATTCTTTATGCATCTATTTATGCATAAAATCAAAATTGATGAGAATAACACTTTTGGATTAAAATAAATTCTTTATGCATCTTTCCATGCATAAATCCAATTTAGTAGGAATTACACTTTTAGAATAAAAGAATTTCTCTTATGCATCTAATTTATGCATAAAATCCATTTATGATGAAAATCACACTTTTAATATTAAAAAAATATCTTTTATGCATATGTTTATGTATACAAATCATTTATGATGAAAATCACTCTTTTAATATAAACGAATTTCTTTTATGCATATAAATTATTTATGGTGATAAAAATCACACTTTTAATATAAAAAATATCTTTTATGCATATGTTTATGCATACAAATCATTTATGATGAAAATCACTCTTTTAATATAAAAGAATTTCTTTTATGCATCTATTTATGCATAAAAATCATTTATGATGAAAATCACACTTTTATAATCAAAATAACAATTTCAATATACTTCCTTCTATGCATGGAATTTAATTCTAAAGAAAGTAACACTTTTTCAATAAAATATTTTTAGTATGCATTTTCTTATACCTAGGATGAAAATTAACACTTTAAGAATACATATACGATGGGAATTACTCTTTTTGAATTAAAAAAAATAAAACTTATTTTTCACAATTTTAGAAAATTTTGCCATAACCTCCTTTGTATGGCTGACCATTTTTCAATTTTTAATTCTCTAAAATTAATTAGAAGTTCACCAAGAGTATTTAAATCATTCTAATGTAAACATTTTCTACTTTATCAAAGCGAAACATTATGAAAAACTTGATTTTATCCATTAATCATTCATCTAGGATAAAGAATGGTTGGATTTACTAAAGAAGAGAAGGGAATGCCTTTTTTCAATGAGGCATAACATCATATTCAATTTAGAGAAGACAAAAATCATAAAAAAACCATAAAAATTAAGCATACATGGGAATTTATGTATTTCCTTACTTCCATTCATCAATTAACTTCAATAGCATTAAAAAGCCATTCCAATTAAGCTTCTCAAGCTTGAGAGGGGTTGAGAAGAGAGAAACATTGAGAAATTATGGAAAAAGATCAAAATTCACACTTTACCTTACAAATTGCTTGATTCTTTGATCACGATAGAGGCCCCCAACCAATCAATTGGTTTGGTATGCTGATGGAGTCACCAATGGAGATTGAAGAAGGAGGGAAGCTCCAATTTCTCTCATCACCCAAGCATATGCTAATATCCATAAGTTGGAAAACCATTACCTCATATGATACCCCATTGGAAGGGTAGCGACCAAAAGAATCTAGATAAGCTTCTCTTATGGGCCATTACTTGTGCTGACCATGAGTTGATCCCCCGTCGATACCCTTTCCCTCATTAACCGTACCTTGGACCTTTACTTGCTTCAATTCAATATCTTTTTATCGAACCCTATCTCAACCCCCACCTTCAAAATCATCTTAGCTTGCATTAACACCGTGCAGAAACCCACCCTTTTCTACTTCAACCAAGCTATCCTCTTGTTAGACACCAAACTTTTGTACTCCATTGAATCCAATCTGATTGTGTCCAACCTCGCCATATGATGCCACTTGTTCATTTATTCTATACTCGTTACCAAGGAAGGTCACTTCCTTGACCTTATGGCACACCTAGCCTCAATTTCCCCATCCATGAATATTTACTTTGCTTGGCCATGCTAGCCATGAAGACCCTCGTTCTCGAAGAAATGTAATCCACCTACTGCCAACTTTGTGACATGTCTAACAATCAATACATGCTGGGCATCCTCTGACTATGTCACATAGTCTACACTTCCCTCGAACAAGCCCTTATCGTTAGAGATGCCACCATTCAAACCATCCATGTGGCCTACCCGTAAGACATCTTCATCGATGAGGCACAAGAGGCCTATGCCTTTTGCCAAAGCCATAAGCCGATACATGAAGAGGACACGACCTTGAAGATCCCTCTAAAGGAAAACCGGGTGGGAACCTTCTGCCTTCTAAAGAGGGAACCCTGCAAGCGAATGAGATGATCTATTTTGATAGTTTGTGCAACAAACTAGCTGCCAAACCCAACCTTGGCCCCATGAGTGATCCCAAAGCTACCCCACCCAATGCTCAACTAACCCAACTCTACACTCCACCACCCATAACCCTCCCGTCAATCGATGAGGCACAAGAGGTCTATGCCTTTTGCCAAAGCCATAACCCTACAATTGAAGAGGACACGACCTTCAAGATCCCTTTGAAGGAAAACCAGGTGTGCACCTATTGCCTTCTAGAGAGAAGGAACCCTGTAAGCTAATAAGATGCTCTTTTTTTTATAGTTTGTGCAAGAAACTAGGAGCCAAGGTGCCACATTATTTTCTTGGGTGCATGGGCTGGTTAACTAGCATGTGGGAGAGGCTAAATGATTTTATTAGCCCTTGGTTAACCTTATGACACTCGTTAAGCCAATCACTTGCATATGTGTCCCGCGCGTGTGCAATAATATGTATGTATATATGTACACACACACCAAATGGAGAAAATTTCCATGTAAGGACTCCCCACCTCTTGATGTGACTGAATGAGTTGTTTAATAAAGTTTGTTGTGATAAGTAAACGAGAAGAATGATGGATTAATAAATTTCTTTCAAGTATACCTTCTCAAATGTTCAAAATAGATACCTTCTCAAATGTTCAAAATAGCTAAAAGCCTAATTGAAAATATCTTGGCAAGCACTTTCTTATGCGAGTTTCTTCAACTTCAAATTTTGAGGTAAATGATATGCAGATTGACTAGAATTGCACAAGGCAAGCCATAGCAAACCATTACCCCCAGGATGAGTAGTCCCTCCATCATCTTTTGCCACCCCTATTAGCCATAACTAGATCCAATGCACATCTTTAAGAATGTTGCCTCCAACATTTGGGATCACTTGATTGGTGCATAGGATATAGTTAGGGTGTGAGAAGATAAGAGATCGCTTGATTGACTCCTTGACACATGACCGGTGGTGAGGGCAAATGGGAAGGTGGTCTTACCAAAGGCACATTAGGTTGAATCCTTGACACATGGCCAATGGTGAGGGAAAATGGGAAGGTGGTCTTACCAAAGGCACCTTGGTGGTCCTTATCAAGAGAGAGGAAAAGAGGGCAAAAGATCAAATTGCCTCTTTCAACACGCAGCCATTGACTTCATGCGTTCATTGAAGGAAGCCTTCTCAAAGACAAAGAAGCAGTGATTTCCCCAATCATACGAGCTAAAGACTCATGATTGGCACAAAGTCTTACAAGTATGTTGGAGTCTTTTGCTCATTACATCTATGGTTGCATTCATTTTGCTATGGTTTTATGGTTGCCCTTGTTGTATCTACCATTAGATGTCGTTTATCCTTCCCATAAGCATTAATGGATGTGGAGATAGCAAAATGTGTGAGGCCATCTACAAGTTGGGACAAGTATTGAGGTGAATCCTTGGCCTAATCAATCATATTAGCTTCCTTAAGCTCATATAATATGTGTGTGTACCATACTAGCCTATGTGAGGATGCATGTGTTCATTATCTTGTAGATTCATAAGTTTAAAGATTGATCTTGCTTCTCTTGATGGGGCGTGTCTTGTGGCTATGGCGGTAGTGTGTGAGGCCTTTCCATGGTCTATTCTCATTAGCCAATTGCATCTTGTAGTCCACTTGGTGGATGAGGTGGCCATTGTGGGTGTTGTTCATATAAGATGGATGTTCTTTTTTTGAGCACTTCTTGAAGATCTTGAAGGACTTTGTGAGGCAAAGAGCTAGGCCAAAAAGAAGCACGGCAAAGGATTTCCTGGCGCAAGATTCCTTCATCTACATTTTCAGAGTATTTGTCTCGAGTGGATATCCCTCCATGCCTCATCTCTATACAAATGAGGAGGATGTCCAAATGGTGTCTCATGAGCCACAAAGGAAGGGAAAAGTATGCACTATGACTCAAGCCATGCTCGAGAAGGTAAACACATTTTGTATGGTCAATGCTCCCATCTCATGACCAAGTGGGTGGATGGGTATACATTGGCAAAGACAAGGAGAAAAATTGAAAGAGCTACTTTCATGAGAGAAAATGCTAGGAGAGGAAGATGTAAGGTGCCTTCCCCCCCGTCGAACTAGGTCTACTTCTAAAGAATCCTACCATTGATTAGCTTCATGATGATGAGATGTCAAGGGTGGAGAATGACGAGGGGAGGAGGTTACAAGACAGAGGAGTGGGAGTATGTAAGAGGATGTCTTCCTAAGGTATGTGCTTGAATTCTTTTGTCTACTTTTCTTGATGTAGGTAGTCCTTCTCATATGCACTCTTTTTTTCATTGTAATGTTGTTATATAATGTCCACCCTTTAGCTGAACGAAGACGCCTAGACGCTAGTATGCCATCCATGCTAGTGAATTGGTATCATGGGTGACCCCACATTAAATACTAGTTACCTAGTGTTATTGGTATAGCTTGCACAATACTCTGAATTTGGTCACCATTAGAGTTTAAAGATGCATCATTAGCATGTCTATGCCTCTTCTTGCGGGATAACCTATCTTCTAGATCCATTCTCAACTTTGTCTCAACTAGAATCTGGTTTTGGAGTGACTGAATTTTCTCTTGAATGGTTGGGGTAGCGGATAGGTGGCCATTGTTGAAGAAATTTTGAAGAAGAACAAAGCAAAAATAAATGTTAACTATAGAAATGAAGTAATAACAAAATAAATAAGTTTATCTGGCTCCTATTATTGTGGCAAAGAACTTTGTCGTGTCAGCTTAGCTGATAAAAATGCCAAATTTGAAGCTATTTGCGATGGAGTTAAGAAAATAAAATTGCTCTTCAATAAATTTTTGACTATTCAAACTTGGCGTATGCATAAACTCGTCTTGTGGGATTGATAATGTAAGAAAACTTCAACTTTATTGAATGTGATTTGCGAAAAGTTTGGCCCGCTAAAATTTTCAAGACTTGCTACCTCTTGGAAATCTAGAAATAATTGAAACCTTCAAAATTTGGAAACGACTTCTATAATATCTAGTGGGCGAATTCGTTTATGATGAACCTTTAGAGATTTAAAGCTTTAAGCTTATTAACCTATAAGCTTAGAAGTTTATTTTTTAAAATTGCTTAAGAATCAGAAAGCTTTCAAATTGCTGTTGACTATTGGAAAGAGAAATAGCGCGGTGTGCATAGATAATTAAAGATAGTCAAGCCGCTCTTTTTTTTTTGTCCACAAATTTAAAAAAAAAGTCTTGATCCATGGGGTTGCATAGCCCGACGTGGTAAAAAAATTAAAAGCTTTTTAAGGCTCTAAGCTTTATGAGCTTCAAGCTTATTTAAGCTTATAAAGATGATTCTGGCCGCTAAAAGAGAAATGCCCGGCTGTTGTAAGATTTTTTCTTTTGCACACTACTGCTTCAAAATCATTGCCTCTTTGAGATTGATAGAGAGATTAAGCATAAACTTAATTAAGCCATTGTAATTTTTTGAATAATAAAAATTACCTTCTTGATAAGAAATCGTCGCCTTGTCTTTTGAGGAAGAAGAGAAAATCATGAGCCCTCCATTATACATATTCTCCACTGGCCCCACTGATGAAAAATATGAGCATGGAGTAACATTAGAAGAAATTCGGGCTCCAAATGAGCCCTTTAAGGGCTTTCTCTCTCCTTTTGGAATCTTGAAAAAGTGCAAAAATAATATTAGTATATTGGGTTTCTCTCTCTTCTTTTTGAATCTAAATTTACCTTTTTTCATATTTTCTAAAGAGATTCAATGCTTATTTTATTCTAATGTGCATAAATTTTATGTAACTTCAACCATTACGAGTGAAAATTCATAAATGTGAAAAGCTGGTACTCTATAAAGTAAGAAAACAAGTACGAGGATATTTCTAACATATGTAACTATGCAACTATATTGCTGACATAAGTACAACATGGAATTAGAAGATTTTGATTGGAAATAGGGGCATTTTTTAAAAGAATTCGAATATATCTTGAAGCAAACTTAGTATTTTGAAAAGTTCTTTTTCTTGCTTACTTGTGCTTGTAGTTTTCTTCTTTGCTTGAGCTTCTCCTCTACCCCCTTTGTGAGAGAGAACCGCTGCAAAGATTATCCTCTTCTTGCCTCCATGTAGGCAAAGAGAGGTCTACCTTCACTCTCTCCCATAGCCATGGAGTCTCCTCGATGTGCAACAAGGAGAGAATGCGAATGACGGGCTAGCACACCCACAAGGGAAGTTGCATTACAACAAAGTACCAAACAATAGGCTAAGGTAGATGCTCATCAATTTTCTCTCCATCATATATGCTATCCTTGGACATGTTTCTTGCCATTTTTTGTGCATAAAGCAAGGAAAAGCAATGACATACAAGCATTAATACAATGAAGACTAAAATATGCCTAAAAACAAAAAATCCCAATGATAATCACCACAACCATCAAGAATGCAAATATTCTAGACCACATAAACCACAAAATGTAAATATCCATAATGTTGAAAGACTAGTTCGGGGTGTGAATCTCACTAGTTAAATAGATTGATTGCTAGCTAGAAGGGGATTTTTTTGATTAAAAAAGGGGGTCCTCTAAGATCATTCTCTCTCTTCCTTAGATCAAGGAAAAGTGCTAAAGAAAGCAATTTGATTTGACTCCCTAGACCAACCTCCTACCTTTTTCCCTGATGATTCCATTAATTCCATTCTAATTCTCTAAGAGGTAGAGTCCTCGAGCTCTAGGTTCTGGACTTATACCTCAAACTTTTTTTTAGTCCTAGAATAAACCCCCTCTTGGTCTACTCTCTACAAGTCCTAGACCTAAACCCCATGTAGAGGAGTAGATAAACACGAAATAGATCTATGAGTCAAGCCTAAGGCTTGGCACGCTCTTTCGAGAGAGGAAAGTTATGTAGTTTGCATGCTGAGGTAGACTTCAAAAGCATATATCGGTGAAGAGCATGAGTTTAGGCCTTACGAGTGAGGTAGCAAAACAGGCTGAGAGTTGCCTGATCAGTGGCGGTCGGATCCGAGTATCCCTCGTGAGGTACGATCTGTTGGTGCCTCATGTTGGCCGGTCTGCAAAATCGGCTCAGCTGCGCCGTGTACGAACGAGGGTCAATCGTAGATGGCATTATTCTTTGCGGCGCATTTGTGTGGATTCTAACGAGTTCCCTGTTCTGGTATGTCAGAGATATAATTCCTCGTGGGTGGGTCTAAGAGGCCTACTGTACATCTGCACTTCCACTGAAAACTTCCATCATCATAGAGCGTCCTCTGTGTTACGGCATCTTGAGCGAGTATTCTTGAGGTTCCCTCAGATTATAGTTGCTCCATCGGATCTGAACGACCTGATGATTGTAGTGTTACACCTACACAGAGCATATATATATATATATATTACATATTCAAGGCCGATGATGTAACTTGGTGGATGACAGTGGTAGTGCTGCATCCACACGTCGGTTGTCTGTACTTGAATGTGCTTTTTAAGGAAGTGATCCATGGCCTTACGTGAAAATGTTAGCGAGAAGGCACACACCGATTTGGATTTCCCATTAGACATGCATATTTGGCATCATCACTATCCTCTGATGCAATGGTCAAACTGAAAGACGTGTGCATCCTTGGTGCCCTGCCGTTTCCATGCCAACTCCATCTACACCTGTGTGTAGTTGAGGGCTTGGAGACTCTTCGAGATCCTATATATCTAGGTTTGGGACCTTGAGGACATGTCTAGGACATGGATCAAAGACCTCAGACAAAGACATGAAGGAGTAGAAATCTAGGATACAATTTTAAGAACAAGAGGCTTTAGTTAGTCTTCGACTTGAGTCCTAGGCCTTTTAACCCAAACTCCAATTTGAAGCCCAACAACTCTAGTTTAAGACTCGGTGGAGTAGAGGGGTCTAGGACATATACTCCTCTAGGTTTATGGCATGAGTTCTAGAGCTTGAGGATTTCCGTTCTCTGAGCACTGTGAAAGATCGAGCAAGGAACATAGCTGAGTAATGATGGACCAAGCAAGCTTGCTCGATGATTACAATACTTTGGCTTTTCAATGACTTAAAATAACCACATCAAAGTTTTGGAGCTTGAGGATTTCCATTCTCTGAGCATTGTGAAAGATCAAGCAAGGACCATAGCTGAGTGATGATGGACCAAGCAAGCTTGCTCAATGATTACAATACTTTGGTTTTTCAATGACTTAAAGTAACCACATCAAAGTCTAGTTGCAATCTTGATTTTTTTATTTTTATTTTTCCAATATCCAAAATAAAATAAACCCATTGTTGAATATTTTATACTTATAATAATATACATATGGTATGTTTATAATAGTTATAACAACACATATATATACTTATAATATATCTAACATTAATTTGTTATATTGATAATTTTTAATAAAAGATATCGAATAACTAGAAGTTACTTTTGTCACAAAGATATAGGAACCTCCATCCTTGGACAACATCAAAGAGTGTGCACAACTCATGATAATTTTTAATAAAAGATATCGAATAACTAGAAGTTACTTTTGTCACAAAGATATAGGAACCTCCATCCTTGGACAACATCAAAGAGTGTGCACAACTCATGCACATGAACATTTGGGTATAGCTATGAGGTACAAGCGCACACACGTGTATGTCGCACACACATGCTCTTAGCACACACACACACACACACACACACACATGTACATGCATGCGTGCGCGTGCGCATGCACGCACACATGTATGCATGCACATGCATGTACACACACAAAATATCTTGAAAAGGATTTAAAGATAATGTGGGCACAATTGCATGCTAAATGCTTTAGTGGCTATATCCAAACCATCACCATATATAGAGGGAAGCACCAACCAAGACTTAGTAAAAAGCTTAAATATTGTTATAAATTTTAAATATTTTAAAACTTATACAAAGGCACCAATCATAATAAGGAAATAAGGTGCTATTATTCCTATCCCCCATGATTGGGAGAGGATTTAGTCAAGAATCTTATGTAATTTTGTTGAACAATTGAATTTTGAAGTTCTAAGTGTACCAATGCAAGATGCCATGCCCAAGCGACTTGATTTAACCACAAATTTGACCTAATTTTGAGTCCAAACACAAACCTTATGGCTGTTTAAAGTTTAGCCTTAAGGCTAAAAGTAGGGGCACCCCCTACTTGTAGTTCCAAGGTGTTACGAAAACCCTACCCTAACATGTTGTGGGAAGTTGCCTATGTGCTGAGCTCGAGCATGACTCAAGAGCTCCACCGTAGCCGCTTGTCACCACCATCCTCCCGCACTTGTTGTCACAATAAGTTGCTCTAATTCAACGAGTGATGTAAGCTCTCTCGCGAAGATCGTATGGGATCTCCGCGGAAGAGGATCGTGTTGGTTAGCCTAATCACTCAAGAAAGAGAGAGAGAGAGAGAGAGAGAGAGAGAGAGAGAGAGAGAGAGAGAGAGAGAGAGAGGAAGCCAGAGGGAAGCAAGAGGGAATAAGTGATTAGCACATATCACTCCCAAACCCAAACCCGAAGCACACAACACATGCTAGATTAGAGTTGCAAAAGAGAGGGAAAGAGAGAACACTCCACTTCTATTACATAAATGGGAGAGTGGTTACAAACAAGAGAAATTGGCTTTTACAGTTTAAAGTCTTTTCCCACCCCGCCTGGGAGTAAGTGACCCAAGGCACCCAAAACATAGTTACAAGGCTTTTCTCTATGGTTTGGCCAACTAACCAAGATCCTCTTGTCTGTCCTTTAAGGCTCAATACTTGGAAGTGTTTAGGGCGCTTCCCTCATCAAATGATGGGATTTACAATATAGCACGGGCACCCATTACATAAGCGTGCGGACATAGTTGTCATAGGAATGTGTTAACCAATATGTGGTTAACATACTCCCCTTCCTAAAGTTGATCGCGTCCTCATGATCGATGAAGGGTTGTCAAGGCACGCAGTGAAGTGTGGTTGGTTCTCTTGTCTCTCGGGAAATGAGAGGGGTTGGGGGAGTTAGTGAGATGGAAAGAAGTTAGTGAATTACTGACGACGATTAAGTATCCAGCTAGTCTAATGGGCTCTTATGAGTTTGCTATTTTGTATGTGCGTAATAGTACTCTTTATTTTGTTTTTTGTGTTTATTTTAAAAATCGCCTTTATAGCGGGACATCCTCATTAGAGAAGTCAGAGTACTTGAATGAGTAGACTAGCATGGAATACTTAATGACCAGTAACCCAATGGTAGGTAGTATGATTAAAGAGGAGTTAGTAAAACAATGGGTTAGTAAGCAAGTAGCGAGGGGGGAATTCCGAAGAGGGACAAGGAGGCAACAAGCATGGAGACTCCTTGCGCTCTGAGATGTTGTACGTCGATGGCGATGTTCATGAAGCTCTAGCATCTTTGTCAAGACACCATGATGGGTATCTTGGCTCTCATGGATATTGAGCCATTAGGTTGCGGTGTTCGCTCTTTTTCTTTTTATGCTTTGTCTTCTTTTGTCATTGGAGCTCTAGGATCCTGTGTTGATAGGAGTGGTAGTGGATGTTGAGGATCCATATATGTGGAGCCGAAGAAGAAGTGAAGGGTAGGATTGATTAGGCAGCATGAAGCACAGTTATTCGGGTGAAGCAGGGGTGATTAAGAAGATCGAGGTGATGGGTCGTACCATGGACCAAGCTTGTGCCCACCATGGTCCCCCCATTTAGAGACCTGGATGGCTGTCGATAATGAAGCTTTATGCGGTGTGTGCACATAGGAAATAGCAGGGGTGATTAAGAAGATCGAGGTGATGACCTGGATGGCTGTCGATAATGAAGCTTTATGCGGTGTGTGCACATAGGAAATAGCCCAGTGAGATTTGCAAGTGTTCTGCATGGGTGAGGGCAAAAGGTGTGCCCGTGGTCCTAATCACCTAGAGACTCTCTCTATCTCTTTTTTTTTAGACGTGTTTATTGGTCAGCACCCAAAAAGAGGGTTTTGTATTGAGTGGCCCATGCGGCTAGAGTTGTGAGCTTACCTTTAAGTCTATCTTGGAGTGGTTGGATAAGCTCAGCCATGTGTAGCACTTCCTCTTGGTTTGGTGTGACGAAGTTAAGGGGGGGCGGTGGAGCTTTGGTGGATAAGGCTCCATGGGCTGAAAGGGTTGGGCAAACTGAGCTTTGGAGTGCCCATGGGTTGGGTGTGGGCAAGTTTGGAGGATTTTGTCAAGGAGGAGGGAACTTGCCTGCCCGTTGGTCACTAAACCATCTTTGTCGATTGGATAGGTACTGGCGTGGTGGGTGTGGTTTGGGCAAACTGTTGAGGGGTATGCCTTGGGAGCCAAATGATGGAATTGCCATCATGGAAGCCTTGGGCTTCTAAGAGACATTTGGGCACCCAATGCTGCCAAGTGATGAAGGTTCGTGGTTGGTGAGGCTTCTGGCTTTTGTGTCAATGAGGGTTTAAGCTATGAGGTGGGTGTTGACGTGGAGGAGAGGCTTTTGATTGTGGCTTGGGGAGCCACAAGTGTGTGTTGCCTTCATGGAAGCCTTGTGCTTTGAGCACATTGGTAGGCACCCAACGTTGTTGGCTTCGTTGTGCGTGGGGTTGCCGAACCCGTGGTTGTGGGACCTTTTGTCGCGGCTTCTTGGGGAGTTGTTGTGGTGGATGAGCACAAGCAACATGCTTGGGTAGCCAGAGCCGAGTGTTGCCTTCATAGTAGCCTTGTGCTCGTAATAGGTGGTCGAGGACTAGCCAATGGTGAAGCTTTGTCTTAGGGTTGGTGTTTGTTGGCTTTTTGGGCTTGGGTTTTAGAGATGGCCGTCTGGGGATCCATAGTTCCATGTAGCCGTTGTAGATTCCCTGAGCAGGAGAAGATTCTTGGGCACCCACCATTGATTGTCATGATAGAGATATGAGGTCGAGGTGCTTGCAGTGTGGGTGGTCGAGGATGTAGAGTTGAGGGGAAATGTTGATGAGACGAGGCTTGTTTGTCATTGGTGGGTGGTGTCGACAGTGTCCGATTGATCGGCTTAGGTGAGGCACGGGGTGGGGGAATAGGAGAGATTTTCGGTGATGCTTAGGGGGTGTGAGGGGGAAGGGCAGTTGAGGGTGAGGGTGTGTAGATGATTTCCTCGACACAAGAGGACAGTGGCCTTTTTGCTGTTAATTTCCATGGTGGCCATTTCTTCACACTAATTGATTTGGCAATAAGTGGCATCAATCCACTCTTTTCCAATGATAATCCGGCCTTGGAGTGCACCTGCATCTATGACATGAAATCTGCACTCCAGCTGGTTATTTCCAATAGAAATTTTAGGAATGAAAGTCCCAGCACTCATTAAATGCATTTCATGTGAAATCTGAATATAAGTGTTTTCTTTTGTTAGTTTGGGTTTTCCTAGAGGTTTCCACGCCTCCAAGAATATGAGATTGGTGTGGACCATAGGATATATGTGGGCTTGCCACCATTTGTAGACCATTCTAGGTTGGGAGTCCAATCCATATTCTTGGTGGGTTGAGTTTTGGTGGTAGTTCAGGGGTAGTGGAAGACTTACTAGTAGTTGGTGTGGACCATAGGATATATGTGGGCTTGCCACCGTTTGTAGACCATTCTAGGTTAGGAGTCCAATCCATATTCTTGGTGGGTTGAGTTTCGGTGGTAGTTCAGGGGTAGTGGAAGACTTACTAGTAGTTGTTGGGGGGGTGTGAGAATACCCTTTGTGGAAGCAGTTGATGGGGGCAGCGGAGCAGAGTCGATGCACTCCCCATCCCACAGTATCATTGTTACCTTGCCCTAGGTAAGCTTGAGGGTAGCTATGTTGGTAGCTGAGTAAATTGTACTTGTAGCGTTCTGGACCCAGCTTCTGCCACCAAGGACAATTGCTTTTTTTGTTTCACCATTGGGAACCACATAAAACTTACAAGCCAGTGGGTTATATACAGTATGTATAGTTTGTGTAAAAGACCCAAGGCTTTGTGTGCGTTGTCCATTAGGTAATTAAACTTTGGCATGGGCAATTTTAAAGGATGGTTTACCCAGAGAGACCCATGTTTCCCATGGCAAAAGATAATGGCTAGCTGTGGGAGACAGTAAAGCATGTTTTCTTTGTAGGTTTCTACCAAAGGGGAAATCTATCCAGACACGTAGGGTGGTTATTGCAGGTTGTGGAGCTACGCTTACACTTAGGGTGTTAAGCGAGGCAATGGCCTTGTAGGGTTCATGAAGGGTCTGACCATTTGGGAGCACAAATTGTGTGCCGAGTTTGTGACCTGGGAGGGTTTCAAGTGTAGCAAGGATTTTAAGCCAATTGTGGTCGACTTTGTCACTATTGACAGAAGCGACCGTACATGGCACCCGCGCATCATCAAGGGCTTGATGACAAGCATCGTAACCATGAGATCATTTCTCTTAGCACTGATCATAGAGTCTTCAACAAAGGGAGAGTTGGCCATGGGATGTGAGTGCCAGGTATATAAATTGACCTTAGACACGATGCAAGTCCCAGTCATGGATTAGTCGGGTTTGTCTCATGAAGGGTCGACCCAAGATGGCATCATAGGTGGCATTACAAAAGTCCATGACCACAAATTTGAGGTGGAATGTTGTCACAGACTTTGACCTTGAGGTCATGCACTAGGCCCAGGGGTTTCATAGAGTTCCCATCCGTAAGCTTGATCACTAATTTGGTGGGATCAAGCTTGATCACTAATTTGGTGGGATAAAGCTTGATCACTAATTTGGCATGGTTGGCCCTAGTTTTCCCAACATGTTTGTGTGAGGATACTTACACTTTGCACCTCCATCCAGGTTGCCTTTGACCCCATGTTTGTTATAGGAAATGGGCAATGCTGCGTTTGTGTCATCACCTTCAAAGTATTGTCCCAACGTATTGATGCGAATTGTGGGTGCGCGTCTTTGGGTTGTAGGTTGTGGTGATGGAGTGAGTCTGGATAACGGGGCTCAGATTTATCCGAGGAATCTAAGGGGGCTTCCTCGTCTCCACAGAAGCCTACAGTTTGTGTTCCATCCAATCTCGAAGGTCATTCCATAAATTTGGACTACCTTTTAATAAGGTTTCAATGGGCATTTGGATTTGGGAGGAAAGGAAGGCAGAGAGGTCGGCCAAGTCACGTTGATGAACAGGGTCTTCTTGAGGGGCAGGGCCTTGATCATAGGGTGGACCAACGATAGTATATGGAAGTTCAATTTGGTCCTTATTTGACAGGTGTGGAGGTCAAGAGGTGGTTACAGTAGGAGGATAAAATACCTTAGCAAATTTGGTGTGTGAACCTTGTGAGTCGCTGTTATACTCTCTGTCAGTGTTTGCATCGAGTTGTTCGATGTGAATGTGGGATTTGGGCTTGGCCATTTGTGGATTAAGCATTAGAGGATGAGGAGGCGCAGGAGAGGGACAAAATCGTTGTTTATCAACATCATGTTGGCGAACGAATCATCCTTGGCCTTGAGCGTTTGCGGGGCCTCCTGCCTTACCTAGTGCGGAAGTTTAGATTCAATGGGGGATGGTGCGCACTCAGGTACGGGGTCAAAGGTCACAAAAATGGGTGGCAGTTCAAGTTGAGCCTAGTATTGCTCTACTAGTGCTTCGGCCTCCTGAAGACGTTGCCTCTTATAGATGACATTGGGATAAGTGGCCAACTGTTTTTCCTGTTTAGTGATTTTTTGGTGGGTTGCATGGAGAAGTGATAGTTCGGCGGCACGATCATCGCTCCCGAAAGGAGGATGATGTGGTCTGCTGAGCCCATGTGCGGATACTAACCTGATCGTCTCTGTGGCTAACGTGCTTAGAGCGTTGTTTATTTTGGGATGTGACCTTGTTTAGCTTGGCCTGCAATCGTATGACAACGTTCAATGGAACAATGGATATCTTCCCATGTTGAACGCTCAACACGTTGAGGGATGGCATGCCTTCAACTGTGGAATGAGAAACTGATTGGAAAGGGAAATCCTTATAGTAATGGTCAATTCCACAACCATGACATTGTGGTTGCATTAGCAGATGTTTCTTATAAGGTCATTCCGCCACTCTATGGAGTCCATGGCAGAGGAAACACAGAAGAGGTGGTTTTCATGTGGGCGCACCTATAGTGTGTACAAGTGGTTTAGGGTCCATGATGTGAGGCACTGGCAAAGGGAGATGAGGTGTTAGGGGTGCCTCAGGGATGGCAGAGCGCATGGGCTCCACAAGTTTAGCAATGGACTTGGTTGAAATCTTTCCATGAGCAATAGGGTGTGCATGGAGAGGAAACCGTTTGGATAAAAAGATTGGCAATGGAGAGGGGTGTGGTGACGTGTTATGTGAGTAGTTGGTTTGGGGCGGTGCCACCAGTAAGGCTTGGGGCCCAGGAGGAGAGGAAGGTAATGTTACAAATGAGATTTGGGTGGTTATTGGCGTAGTGGCCAATTGCGTGGAATACCTTTCTCGCATACTATCATCGAGAAAGATCGCCCATTTGCAAGCCTGATCAAAGGTGGAGGGGTCCTTAAGCAATAGGTGGTCATGAAGCCTTGGATTGTGCAAGCCTAAAAGAAAACGATCCATTAATTCTCACTCAAATTTTCCCTCTCTTCACAACGCAAATCAAGGTACTTGATGTGTGCGATGTAGTCGCATAATGTTTCCTCTGGTTTTTGTTCTAATTGGAACAGTTAGATATGACAGAGCTCCATTTGGGCTCGTAGGTTGCAAATCCGAGAATGAAGGCCTCTCTCACCGTTTTGAAAGCACTTTTGTGCTGAGGGTCCAAGGATTGGAACCATTGCACGGCCTTGCCTTCAAGGCTGAGTCCAAGGAGATGGGCTTTGGTTGTATCATCGAAAATTTCAAATGCATGATAGATTTGGTTAAAGAACTCGATGTGGTATACAAGGTCTCCAACTCCGTGGAATTTTTGGTAGAAGTGAAAATTTTCACCCACATAGGTTTTCTATGTGATGTTTGTGGGTGCCAGTGTTGTGACACTCCCCTTCCTAGGGCTTGTGCTAAGCTTGGAATGTAAGGTTGTGGCGCAAGGGGAGGTGGTACAAGGGCGGGGGGTGGGAATAGATTTGCGGTGGATAGAGAAGAGGCTGCGTGAATGTGCTCGGGGTGTCTATCCATGCTAGGGTACATGTATGGAGGGGCTCCACTAGATGAAGGCTCTTCAGAGATTGTTTCGCCCTCTCGGCCAAACATATATGATGTGGCGACCACGTATGAATGTGCAATTGAGACCGAGATGCCGCCGAATGGAATGGAGGCATTGGAGGCATGCAACCATGACCAAAATGTGTCCATGGTGTGTGAGGAAGCTTAAAAAAGCTTCAACGGTGCACTCGCAGGCCCAAAATAGGAGTTTTAGTCACTTTTGCCTTGTGCGTGTGAACACACCCTTAAGGTTAAAAGTGGTCTTTTGAGACATTTTATGTGTGTAAAAATGACCCTAGGGAGTCTAGGAGAGGTAGACCAAAAGCACCTCTAAAGATTTGAAAATTTTAGAAATTTTGATTTTTTTTGGATTTGGTACGCCCGTACGCTTACAAACGTATGCCCGTGGCTTTAGTATGGAATGACCGTGGCAAGTGTGGAATGGCCGTATGCTTACAAGCATATGTCTATGGAATTATTATGGAATGACTGTGGTTAGTGTGTGGAACGGTCGTCTCGAAATTTTGATTAATTTTCTTGGGTTTTGTACGATCATATGCTAACAAGTGTACGCTCGTGGCTTTATTATGGAACGACTGTGGCAAGTGTGGAACAACCGTATGTAATTTTAAAATTTTTACTTTTTTTTTTGGGTTTTGGTACGGCCGTACGCTTACAAGCGTACGCCTGTGGGCTTTAGTATGGAACGACGGCCCGTGGGCAAGTGTGGAATGGCCGTACATAATTTTGAAAAAAAGTTTATTTGGGTTTGGTATGACCGTATGCTTACAAGTGTGCGCCCGTGGCTTTAGTATGGAACAACCGTAGCAAGTGTGGAATGGCTGTATGGAATTTTTATTTTTAAAAATATTTTTTTGATTTTTTTTGGGGTTTAGTACGGCTGTACACTTACAAGTGTACGCTCGTGGCTTTAGTATGGAATGGCCACGGTGAGGAGTTTGAGGATAGGGATTTGATAGGTGGATTAGCAATGTTTATGCTAATCCAAATATATGATTATCCCAAAATAATTTCACTAATTAGGTCACTAATTAATCCACTCAAAAGAGGAAAAATTAGATAAAAGAGACCAAATTAGTGCTAATTAAGGCCTAATTGGAGTGAACTTAGCATAGATTTGAGTCAAGACAAGTGTTTAGAACACTAATGCCACTCCAATTAGTCTAATTATAAGTAATTAGGCTCAATTTTTTAGTTTTTTGCTCTCTTTAAGTCCACTAATCACACTAACTGGTAGGTTAGTGATAATTAAAAATTAAAAGATAGTTTATGTTTTTTTTAAGTTTTTTTGTTTGATTAATGTTCTATCTAGTAATGCTAACCTACCTATGCAAAGGGATTAAGCAAAAAAAGGGGATTAAGCTAAAAATTAAGAAAAATAATTTAGGTTTAAGCAAAACCCTCTTGATTAGGCTCTCTAATCACCCAAATCAAAGGTTTTTTACTTAAACAAGTAGTAATCCTACTCTAAACACAAAGCTATACATGAATCTTACTAAAAACATCAAAAACAAGCAAACAAAACATTATAATACAACCAAAAAATCAAAAAACCACATGCCAAAGAGCCTACCTGGCACCGGGCCATGGGGGCTTCGTCGGATTCGAATCAAAGATGGCGTAGACAAGTAACGGATGGCACTCCCTGATAGCGGTGCCAAAGATGTTAAGGAAACCCTACCCTAACGTGTCGTGAGAACCTGCCTATCTACCGAGCTTAAGCATGGCTCAAGAGCTCCACCGTAGCCACTTGTCATTGCCGTCCTCTCGCATTCGTTGTCACTCCGAGGTGGTTGCCCTAATCTAACGAGTGATGCAAGCGCTCTCGCGAAGATCTTGTGGGATCTCTACAGAAGAGGATCACGTTGGTTAGCCTAATCACTCAAGAGAGAGAGAGAGAGAGAGAGAGAGAGAGAGCCAGAGGGAACAAGTGATTATCACTAATCGCTCCCAAATTCTAACCCTAAGCATACCACACATGCTAGATTAGAGTTGCAAAAGAGAGGGAGAGAGAGAACACTCCACTTCTATTGCATAAATGGGAGAGTGAGTTACAAAAACAAGAGAAATTAGCTTTTATAGTTCCAAGTCTTTTCCCATTAGGCTGACCCGTGGCGCCCAAAACATAGTTACAAGGTTTTTCTCTATGGTTTGGCCAACTGACCAAGATCCTCTTGTTTGTCCTTTGAAGATCAATACTTGGGAGCATCTTTATGGCGTTTCCCTCATTAAATGACGGGATTTATAATATAGCACGGGTGCCCATTACATAAGTGTGCAGACATAGTTGTCATAGGAATGTGTTAACCAATATGTGGTTAACAAAAGGACAAACTTCAAACAACTCCCCTTTAGTTTCAAGGCCAAACTTTAAATAGCCATAAATTTTGTGTTTGGACTCAAAATCATGTTAAATTTGTTTTTTAACACCCCTTTAGTTCCGAGGCCAAAATTTAAACAGACATAACTTTTTTGTTTGGACTCGAAATCATGTTAAATTTGTAATTAAATCAATTTTCTTGGGTATTTTACATCTACTAGTGGACTTAGAAGTTCAAAATTCAATTATTACATAATATTCTTAACTAAATCCTATCTTTATCATGGGCGATATTAATGATACCACCTAGTTTTTGAACTATGACTAGTGCTTTTAGATAAGTTCTAAAATGCTTCAAATTATGTTCAAACTCAAAATGGGATTAAATTTGTGGTCAATTCAAATGTCTTAGGCATTTTCCATCTATTGGTGCACTTAGGACTTAAAATTTCAATTGTTTTACCACCTCTTTTATCTTACTACAATTGGTGTAAATCTATGAATACACAAAAAGTATATATCCATGTTGATAAATAAATGAATTGATGCTTATTATATTATCATCATGTTAGACTTCTAAATGTGTTTAATTTGATTTAGGATTAGGAAACTAAGATAAAAACTTTCTTGCTTGGTCTTCGAGAACTAAATTTTCAACCTCGCTTGGTGTAGTGGTGCTCGATGTTTTGACCGCCTCCTAGAGCTTGAGATATTAGATTTGGACCTTTAACTTTCTTAGCTTTGGACTCAAATTCTAAACATGAACCCCAAGTAGAGGTGTGGATGCACACAAAATCTGGGTGTGCACTACTCTCATAACCTGGTGGCTGCATCATGTATACTTCTTCTTGCAATTCACTAGATTTAGGATTAAAGTTAAAAAACCTTAAACCCTCCTAGTATACTCCACTACATAGGGTTGAGGCATATGACTCCCCAAGTCCAAGACATTGATGGTTTGAGGGCTTGAGAGTAAAGGTTAGACTTAAGTCTTACACAAGTCTTATACTTGAATCCGGTGTAGAGAAGTAGATAAATGAGGTAATAGAGCTATGTACAACAAGGAGGAGCAAGTCGACTATTATTTTCTTTGGTGCTCAATGATAGAGAGCATCATGAACAATGACTGTGCCAAACAATGACTATTGGATAATATTTTTATGAACATAATATGGTGGTGGAAGCATGGTGAAAGGTGAGTATTTCTTCCAACATACATGACTAGGCACATGCTTTTTGCATGGAGTTTAACTATCATGAGTCTAAGTAAGAAGAAGGGATTTGACTACTCTCTTTTAATACTAGCAATATAGTTTTGGCTTAAACTAGTATATACAAAGAAAAAAAATAAGTTTGATGCTATTGAAGGCCAAGTTTAACCACTTATTTGAAGGTCATAAGCATAAGACAAGGTGCTTTATGTGAAATCTACTCTATATTATTATACCAACCCATCTTATTTGCACCTTTCATATACACTTCTTTAATTAATCATTTACACCTTTCATGTACTTCTTATAGAATTATTTAATTAAATTATAGGAAGTCATTTAATTATTAAGTTTAATTTGATATGTTTCATCCTAAAGTACGAGCACGGTTGTAAAGCTTAGATCTTATAGAAATATCGTTAAGTTTCAGTTGACATGTTTCTTTCTCAAATTTAAATGAAGGGTAAAAGTTTACACATTCTGCATAAAAGCTTCCACATGCTTGCATGTAATAAAAGTTTAAAATAAAGGAAAAAGTTACACGTTCTTGCATGTAACAAAAGTTGATTAATATAAATGTATACATGATTCCCAACCTTGGCTTGTTAAACAAAGCAAAATTGCAGTGATAATAACTACAAATAAAATGTGCCTAACCTGCTACGCTGATGGAGCTAGTATAATCCTAGCAGGAATTGACAAGGGAGCTGAGGAAGTTGGAAATGTAGTTGTAAGAATGCAATCAACAGGAAAATTAAGCTAATTACTCGTTAGATCACGCAAAGCTTACAAAGTCCTGGCATTGGACTCCTCTTGCAGCGATATTACAGACAGTGCTTCTTTCCTTTGGGCGTGGGGTAAGACAGACCATATATCATAGTAACGGAACCGCTTTATTAATCCAAGTACATTCCAGCCAAATATCCCTTTATGTGACAACGCAGGGCGCTTGAAATCTATCCCCAGCCCTGGCCAGAGGCAGTGATAGTAGGCGTGTGGTGATTGGGCACACGTGGTAGGGAGAGGAGCGGAGTGCGGTGTGCATAGAGGTAGAGAGAGAGAGAGAGAGACAGAGAGAGAGAGAGAGAAATACATGGGTGGGTTTTTTTTAAATTTTTGCATTTTTAAATATGTATTTTCTATACTTTCTTTCTTTTTAACACACAAGTGCACCAGTCTCCTAACCATCATGTCTAGCTCTAGAATCAGTGTGTCACCCTCAAACATGCCATATCCACAATTTTATCTAAGCTCAATATACAAATGAAAGGCAAGAAATAGAATGATTGGGAAATCTTGGATTTCATGAAGTAGACTCCAGAAGTGAAGTCACTGTGGGACAAAATCAATGGAGAAGGGCTATTCAAAGAAAGAGAATTTTACTGGTGGAATTTGAAATTAAGTAGTGCAATAGGAACTTAGCATGTATATGACTATGAAGAAACTGTCCTTCAATAGAAGCTTGGAAAAAACGTGGAAGAAAAAAACGAGCATAGTGTTAACTATCCTTTTATATTTTTAAAATCAAATAAATGAGACTCATTACTAGATGCCTTTTAAATTAATGTGGATGTAAGCCATACATGTATTAATGAATGAGTTTCACTTATATAATATAGGTTTCCACTTTGTAAATCAAAGTGTGGTTGTGTTTATGTATGAGAGAGAGAGAGAGAGGGGGGGGGGAGAGAGAAAGCGAAGAGAGAGAGGGAGATAGAAAAAGGAGAGAGATAGATGTAGAAGAGAGAGAGATAGGAGAGGGAGAGGGAGATAAAAACACATACATACATATTTGGAGAGAGAGAGAGAGAGAGAGAGAGAGAGAGAGAGAGAGAGAGAGAACTAGGACATAGAGAGGACTAGGAGGGAGAGAGAGGGAGTAAGGGAGGGGGGGAGAGAGAGAGAGGAGAGGAAGAAGCTAGTTAGAGGTGCATTTGTTTATATATATATATGTACGTGACATGCATGGGAAATGGGTAGAAGGTGTGTCCCTGTGTGTGTACTCTTCCAATGTGAAGAATTTTCCAGCTCAACTACTTTCTTCGACTCTCTTTGCTGCTTTCTTTGACATTTTCTTGACATCTCTTTTCTTTGGGGAGTTAAGATCATTAGATTGTTGATGCATGGCTACTCGCTTTGCCCATAGCTATGATATGGAGTTGGACGGCCTTTGTGGCTAGAGGGATTTGGCATTAGCAAGCTCTAAATATATAGGCAATGTGGATTAATGGGTGGTGAGGCCATGAAATGTTCGTGCTGATGTGAGGAAGGTCCACGTGATGGTCATACCACATGGTTCCCCCCATCCAAAACATACCTAAACGGTTATCGATGATGAGGCTTAATGTAGGTGCTTGAGATATCTGTGCTTATTGGTGTGTGTACTAGATGCAAAGCTCATGTGTATATTGCACATGACCCTTAATGTAGATGCTTGAGATATCAATGCTTATTGATGTGTCTACTAGATGCAAAGCTTGTGTGTATATTATAGGTGTTGTACATGGGCTTCGGGAAAAAGGTGGGCTTGTGTAGAAGCTCCTTTCGGTGAAAACTCTAATACACCACTTTGTTCGACACTTATTTGTTTGCTTTCTTTGATTCTTACACAAAGTTTGAGATAGGGAATTCAGGTTTGATCTGTAGTGAGGATAGCCAATAAGACGTGTGAATGAGGTTGGGTTGTCATGAGAATGGAAGAATTTAGGACACCCAGTATGGCATATACATTGGTAAACTGAGAGAGAGAGAGAGAGAGAGAGAGAGAGGGCACATGAAAACCTCCCCCAAGAAGAGAACCGTAAAGAGAACCTAAACGGGAAGAAGAGCTAGGCAACCAAAGCCGATAAAAGCCCAAGACTCAGCCGGGCTTCACCTCTCCCTCCAAGGCACAAAACATGTCCACAACCATGCTAATTAAACGAGGTAGAAATGCTCAGGTCATTGCAAAGCTGCATCCCATGGTCGGCATTGCCCGATAAGCCACTTTTTTTTAAAGGTTTATATGTGTAACCAACCTTAACACTGAATAGGATATGCAGACTTAACACATCACACGTGAGATTTTTTTTTCAGGTGATGGCACGTGGTGCCACATGGTAATGTGGGCCTACGTTTCAAGACACATATACAAGAGATATAGGATACGTCCCCCTAGTACAAAGCTTAGACAATGCATGGGAGACTATTGCTAGTATTGCAAACTTAGCACATTTGGAATGCTAGATGCACTAAGGCCATTGAGGGCACTTTTCTTTATGAGTCACAGTTGCAAGATTTGGAGTGATATCATCCACACCCTCATGGCCACTTCATCTAGATTTGGAATGGTATCATCCACACCCTCATGGCGACACTTTATCTAGAATACATGGACCTTCGAGGGGGGCTATAGAGAGAAAGTTATACATATATATATATATATATATATATATATTTTCATGCTGTGAGAACTGACAACCTGAGCGTAGGTGTCTGAAGCTAAAGGTACAGTTGGTACAGCATAAACTCTCACAAGCTTGCGTTAGTGGCTAGGCTTCCTCCTGTGGTGGTTGCTACAAAGCGGCGAATTAACAACAATGATGCCCGCTGTGATACTCTTGAGAGAGAAGAGAGTCACTGAAATGCCTGAGAGAGAGAAGCTGTAGCTACTGTGAACTTGTTTAAATGTATACCTAGAACCACACGCTAGAAAATTTGAAGTTCATCAAAAAGAAAAATAGGGTACACGTACGCTTTATACTTTTAAAGTGCTATCTAAGTTTAGAAATGGTACATACTATTTATTCATCACTTATAATCTTTTAAAGTGTTATCTAAGTTTATCTAAAATAAGCTTATGCCAACACATCATAAATAAGAAAAACTCTTAAGGCTAACTATAGGTAATCCCAAACCCTACAATGACCCTCCCTCCTCTAATAAAGAAACTTCCCCCTCAAAATTTTAGCTTAAGGAAGAGTCAACATTTAGTGCAAGATCCCAAATGGATTCCATCATTATACCATCAGATAAAAACACCAACAAGCCTCCATGCAAGTGACTTCACCTCAAATAATTTTGTGTTTCCTATCAATGATTTGGTCAAAGCTCCCCCCTTGTTTGGTTAATATCTATTTTAGCTTATCCTATTTTGTGCATATTGTTGGAGTGGAGATTAATGTAGCAACACACACATAGATTCAGCAAGCAAAGAGAGATAGATGGAAACACAACACTCCAAGTAAATTAATGAGAATGAGTGAAGTACAAGTGAAGTGACATGATAAGGTCATTTACACACTCATAGGAGTGTGCACATACGCTCGGGAGAAAAAGCCTCCTAAGGAGGGAAAAAGTGTACTAGCCCATTATTAAACTATGTCCACACACACATGACTACCATATAAATGGCTACAAATCTCTAATGTAGTGATGATTTGAGCATGTATGTATAGGGATCCTATGCAGGTCAATTCCCAAATAGCAATAAGCCCAAAAAGAGTCAAATTTCTCTTGTGAGAGAGCCTTCGTGAACATATTTGCCGCATTGTCATGTGTAGAGACATAATAAGCCAGGCTAATCTCTCTTGTAAATAATGTAATAATAATGCACCTCAATGTGTTTTATGCGAGCATGAAACACTAGGTTCCTTGCAATGGTTAATGCACTATGGCCATTAGTGAAGATGGAGGTGGGGGACTGTTGTCTAACACTAAGATCTACCAAAACGTGTTTGAGTAATACACACTCTATAGTCACTTCTATAAAAGCTGCCATGTACTCAGCTTCATAGCTCAAAGTGGACACTGACAGCTTCTTACTTAGTCACTATAAAAGCTGCCATGTACTCAGCTTCATAGCTCAAAGTGGACACTGTGACAGCTTCTTACTTAGCCATGATATATATGAATCACCAAGGTGAAAACAAAAACCCACTAGTGGACACTCGCATCATGTCATAACATCCAGCCCAATCGGAATCACTAAAAGCATGTAGTAGCAGCAGCTGGACATCACCCCCCTTAGCATAGAATAAGCCAAGGGACTGAGCACCCTGTAAGTATCCAAATACTCACTTAACAGCTTGCTAATGCTTACTTCCAGGATTGTGCATAAACATGCCCAAGTGTGGGAGACCCCAAATTGAATGTATGGCCTCATATTACATAGATAGGTGAGGCATCTAATAGCATGTTGATAAAGTGATGTATAAAATGGTTCACCTGCATCTTGGAGACTAAGCGTAGAACTTGTCTTTATTACTGGTGTAGTAAGAGGCTTACAATCTTCAAGACCAAACCATGTAAGAAGCCTCTATACGTACTTTGACTGCAACATCATCATCATGTTGTATAAACTATATGCCTAAATAATAATCAAATGAGCCACTCTTTGGTGGAAAGGTCATGATTTTTGGTGTTGGGATTTCAAACAGATTTTGCCAGTTGTTTTGAAGGGAGAAAGAGAGGACATTGCCAATTCAACATTATGTGGAGAGAGACCAAAGTGTTAAAGCTTATGCAGAAGAATGCAAGTAACTTGACAGAGGGAGAATTTGCAGTGGATCTAGACATTGGTAATGGGACTGTACATAGCAAAATAAAAGAAGGTGTTGTGTCAAAATATCCCAGAATGTTTTTTTTAGATAGTACCTATGCAATAACTCATTGAATGAGTTGAGTATACATAGGCCTCTTAAGAATTGGAGACTATGCAAGTTTTTTTTTAAAGAGCGTGCTATCCTTGCGCTTTGAAATGTTAAGGTTTCTCTAAGTGTAATGCCTGCAGAGCAGAGATCAAGGAATACTTGAGTGTAGATTTTGTGTCTGTAGCTCGTGAGGCTAAATTTTTTTATGCAATAGAATATCTTAATAGCTTAAATCTATGCAATGGTTATCCTACTCATTGATTGGTTTTAAAGGAAAATACTCCTATTATTTTGTTACAAAATTTAGATCCATGAAAAGGATTGTGTACTAGGGGGAAGAAATTTGAAGGATTTTTTAAGAGAGAGATGGTGGGTTGGTTTTTAGAGGGGGACTATGTGTGCATGTGTGCGTGCATGTATGTGCGTATGTTATCGTGTGCATAGAGAGTGTACACGTGAGAGCGTGTATGTGTTGTGTACACATGGGTGCATATGTGTTGTATACACATAGGTGCATATGCATGTTTTAAAATTTTAGTTGTTTTTAGTTTTGTTTTGGGTGTGTATGTACAATTAATAAGAAGTGATATGTTACATATGTACAATGGGGTTTTAAGGTTTTGCTTACCATGTGTCCTTATTGAGCAAAGGTGGAGAGTTGCTTCCCCACCCATGACGAAAGCCTTGACGTTAATACCATGTTGGCTTTGCTAACATGCTCAATTGAGCATTGTCTTTCTAGTTTCAATTGGTGAGTTAGTGTTATGGCATGGCACACACAGGTAATGTGGGTCGTGGGTAATGGCATGGCACACATGGGTACTGTGGGGTCGTGGTAATATTTTTAAGCCTCGGGGTTACTTGATGCCATGGAAGTGTGTGTAATATGGCCCTCTTTGGGGTTTGGTACCTTTTGTGGTTCTTCTTTTAATGGGAACATGGATAAGTAAGGCCAATACACATGGAAAAAGTACTATCTCTTGTTGCTTGGCATCCACTAAGTCCTCCAACTTCCCTAAAGGTGGAATCCACTACTCTCCATTCCTACTTAAGCTTTAGGGTTAGCATTAGAGGCATGGCTTTGGTCTCCACTCCATCTTTGGTTTGGGGTTAAGGTGGAGTGGCATATGGTAGGTCTTCTTAAAACTCTGAAATGCATGTACAATGTGTGGCGGCCAATTCAAAAAGTCCCTGTATATATTGCATGTGTAGTGCAAAGGTGTTTGATAAGAGCTATTGGAAGAAGGCATCGGGCACTTGAAAGACTGATTACAAGCCAGTTCTCGATATTCCATTGTCGAGAGTCCACATTTGTATAATGCATGCTCTTTGTAGAATCATTGAAAAACTCTTGTTTTTATACATATGTTTCGCATGGACTCTACAATCCAATACAGCAAAGGTCAGTTCTATTAGACAACATCGGCTTGCATGGTGGACATGTAAAGATTGAACAAGACGAAAAAGGGTCTAAGGGTGGGAAGGATGTACCTAAGAAACCTTCCATTGGGGGGGGGTGCTAAAGCAAGAAAGTTTCTATCTCCATTAACACCATAGGATAATCATCATCGTAGAAGAAGACGATCACTGTAGACAGTGAAATATAACTGATTTAAGTTTTGTGTGACAAGAAAGTGTGGAAGAAGACAGACCATGAAATCTTTCAAACAGGGTTAGATGAGTTCAAGCGATCAATAATTGATGCATGGATAGATCAACACATCACCCACTATATGGTATTTGATTAATTATACATTGAACAAATTTTTAAACTATATGTTGAACGATATACTAATTAATGTATTGTTTTATTCTTTTATAACAGATTATCTACAATCATACTCCTTGGTTTGCAAAGAAGTATGGTAGTTTATCAATATGGTAAACCCAAGGAATGGAGAAAACACATTATCAAGTACGCTCTGGGTATTTCAACCATACAAGACATGGTGGAGGAGTAGAAAAAGCTAACAGCTTAGAAGAATTGCATCAATGTGGACATATAGGAAGCTTCTTCATAGAGCCAAAAACAAGGAATAATTCAAAGCATAAAAAATTAATCAAGTAGTGAAAATTATGAACAGAGAATGAAAGCAAGATATATGGAGGCGATCTAATGCAAGTATTAAGCATGCAGAATAGACAAAGACATGGAAAGTTTTGGATACCCATAGATCAATGATTAATATTTAAACTTTTGTAGAAGTGGTTATATTATAATAGATAGGAGTCTACTACTACTTCTCATCCTTGGGTGCATGAAGCCTTGCCCTTTTTGAAGATGGCTATGCAACATCATGTAAAACTAAAGGAGCCCTGGGTTTCTTGAATCTTAGAAGCTCAATCACTTACCATCTTGGGATCCCTGATCCCACATGTTAAGCCGTACGTAGTATATGCTAAGAAATATTTACTCCTTATTAGTGAATATACCCCAAGGACATGCCCGAAGATTTACAACGCTAACTACTTCTCTAAAAGCATGACTTTGCCTGTATTCCACCTTTCGGGATGTCCTCCAAGGTACCTAGATAATGTCTTGATTATAAACAAAGGGAATTCTACATTGTCCTCTGAGAATTTCTTGTGAAAAATGATGAGTTGTGGAAATTTCAGTCAACTAATGTACTCTCCCAATGCTGAGTCCTTTCCCAGTGTTCCCACATGTTTGCCTACACCGCATGCGAATAAAATCATCCTTGAACACCACAAGCTGCAAAACAATGCTGTCCACCATGAGTCAGCAACACAAATGTAATAAGGAACTTAAGCATGATAATAAACATTGCTCTAAACATACCTTCTGATTCTCTTAATAAGTAAATCATCTGTCCATATGTTGATTGTTGAGTTGGTGTCTTGGACCGATGAGGATTCCCCTTTCTTTCCCATATGAGAAATATTTAGTCTTCATTGAATAGCTTGAAACTCCTCTTTAGTGGAAAGGTTAGCTTTATACTGAACTGCATCCTTGTACATCTAGCTAATGTCTCGGCAGGTAGAATTGAACTGACTATCCTTGATATTTGAATCCAATAAGAGATATTTATCAAGATCTGGATCAACAAAACCCTCATCTTTGCCAAGATTCTGTGCAATAATACTGAGACAATTACGTCAGACACAACTTGAATATTTATAGTTAAAACATATTCATTATCACTAATAGGAAATGGGAGGAGTGGGAGTGGAAAGACATCTGGTTCCTTTGTCACATAGGCCTCCTCATCACTTGCCACATTAGTGTTTTCTCTTCTGAGAGCATCAATATCAATATGTCCCCTTAACTCCCTCTCCGCCAACCAAGTTCATCTCCTTTACAATCTCTTAAACATCATCATCTGCCCTTGGAGCTCCCTCTGCTCGCTCCTCAACATCTTCCTTCCCAACTTTCTCATCCTCAAGCACCACATGAAGATAGCAAATAAAACCGTAGTGGTAGTTTAGGAGTCGATATTTTCGATTGTGATTGGGGAACTTATTGTCTATCTTCTTCTTATCCTCAGGCACCTTCAAGATGTCCTTGTTGAACTTCTTCCTTTGGGATGTTGCAACCAAAAGATCATTAACATGCATATATTGAACATTGTTGTAAATGACTGCATTGGTTGAAGTGATTTCCTAAAATTGTTGCTCTTTTTCTTGGATATACAAGCGTGCAGACAAGAGCAATCTTCGATAGAAAATTACAGTCAAACATGTGTGAAATTTTTAACTGGTGATGATGTGCAAGAAGTCGAACAAATTCTACTCAAGGGCTTCTGTAACATTAACATCAAGATTGATCTTAATTTCCAACAGAGCCATTTAAAAGGGTAGAAAAATACATCAACATGCAAGAATCTGTCGGCAAGACGAGCAACATTGAAGTATAATAAAAAAAGAGAAATAAAAAAATTATGAACAAGGTCTTCGAGATCCTTGAGAGGTAGCATATCGCGTTATAGTGATTTGAATAGAAAAGGACTCTAATAGCACAATAATGTATTAATTGATGACAAATGACATTAAAACTATTAAAAAAATCAAGATCATAATAACGTGATATGAGGCCATCAGAAAAAATCATTATGCCCTTTTCGCATTGTAGTGATTTGTCATATGAGAACATCAAACATAGGCATTAGTCAACCATGCATTCTGATTATTTGTTAAAATGTTGTAAATTTATCATCAGCACAACAAGTCCAAAGAAGTATAACCAAATGGAGCCATCTAAAATATAGAAGGAAGAAAAATGCATCAACATGCAAGAATCCGTGGACAAACAACATTAAAGGATAATTTAAAAAAAGACAAATCAATATAACGTGATACGAGGTCTTCCAGATCCTTGAGAGGTAGCATATCACGTTGTATATAAAAGGACCACAATAGCACAATAATGCATTAATTGGTGATGACATTGAAACTACATAAAAAAGGAAGGATCATAACAACGTGATATGAGGCTATTACACAAAATCATCATGCCCTTCTCGCGTTGTAGTGGTTTGACATAGCCATCATTCGTCCTTGCGTTCTAATTATTTGTTAAAAAGTTACAAAATTATGCATCAGTAAGCGTCCATAGACGATAATGCAATAACAAAAAGTAGTAAACGACAACGATTTAAGAAAAAAATTAAAGCACAAAAACATTTGCCGAATCAAACGTTGAAGACTTTGAAAATGTACCTGGAAGTTATAAATGGGCCGAAAAGTGCTAACGACAAGGATATGAAGAACACACGGAAAAAATTCAAGGAGAGCAAGAATGACCTTAGTTCGTGCAATCGATAATAAATGTGGGCATGCTTTATGTAACAGTATTTACACATGGCACTTATGCATGGTGCCGCCTCATGTAATCTTCAACATGTGTTGGAGTCACATGTTAAGCATGCATTGGAGACACGTGTCACACATGCATTGCCTATAATCATTTTGCGTCATAACTATTTATTAATGCGTACACATGTCATTTTACTTCTCACTTTTGCTTCTTCGATTGTTTTACGATCTTGTCTAGGCTCTATATATGCTTCGCAGGCTCCACCTCTTTGTCCTCAGCACTTTCTTCAATCTCATCTATTCTCTATCTACACTTCGCGGGCTCCACGTCTTCATGCTCAGCACTTACTTTGATCAAGGTAACTACAATTAAATGTCACAATGTAATATAAGACTTTGAATGTTTTTTGAATTTCCTTTTTGCGTTATAGTGTCTCCATTCATTTTATGCATTCTGATACATTTATGATTCATTTTATACATTTGTGATGCTTTTAATACATTTGTGATATATCCTTAAGTGCTGATCACTACAGTGCGAAGTGAGTGACACGAAGTCCTCGCATTATTTTTATCTTATATTACCAATTGTGTTTTTGCCTTAATTTGTTTAAGCTTCTTCGCATGAGAAATGGTGGTTAGGATTGCATGGTGGTAATTTCTGACGTCCCCATGTTAAAAATTAGTACTACGTGACAAATATCTACAACGCGAGACAAGGCCTTATATTTTTTTTTGAATATGGTCTTCACATTGTAGTGAGTCGTTCAAGTTTGTGCATGCATTATACGTTCTTAATCATTTGTTAATTTATTTAAGCTTTTGATTAGTAATTTTGTAGAGCTCTGCATGAGATATCACTACAACGCGAGGAGGGGATCAAGATTGTGTCTGATGTCCCCATTTCGCGTTGTAGTGATTTGGTGTCACTTTCTTGTTTGTTATATTTTCTGGGAGGACTTGTAACATAAATGCCCATTTTAATTTTTTGATGGCGCATATGAAATAGATCACAAGGTGCTCGGACGACGATCCTAAAGTAGGGAAAAAAGCTTCAAAAGCTAAGAAGGCTAGTCTTGGGAAGAGTATGTCCGCACTCTCGATAATGACAAAGTGGAGGTACGAGCAGCATAGATCTGTCCTCTGTGAGCTTAAGAAGGGTGCAGAGATACATGAAAAGTGCCATCCTGAAGCTCCCTTTTCAATGCCTTGTAAGATCCATTTGCGATAGGTTCAGTATCAATGTGTTGGGTGGTAGGCTTCTCCCATAGGTTGCCAGCAGGAGAATGCGGAGGACTTTCTTATTGAATTCTTTCCTGATAGTTATGTCCTCATTGCTCATGCGCACATAGTCACAGTGATGCCGAGGGATATTAACTCCCTTTGGCTTGTTAGATTTTGATATAACAAGACTCTTAAGCATGTGCTTCTTTTCGACACAAAGATGAAAGACATTCTTGAAATCCCTCATTTGAGGGGAAAAGTTAAGGTCACGGATGTGATAGATGTCACTCATTCTCATGACACACGGCTCAATTCACAAGCTAGAGGCAACCAAGCCACGGATTAGGAGTTGGAAGAGAGGCAGAGGAGGGATGCTACTATTAAAGATTCTTATCGTGTGATTCATCATAATAATGTTAAATCATTGCATATCTTGGGTCCAGACCCTTTCTCTCTCTAGAGGAAAAAGGCCCAAAATTGAGTCCAATTCTCTCCTAATGGTTTCAATATAAAATTCAACTTTCAACATGGACTAGGAATTGTTTATTGCGGGGTAAAGGTTGTTGTAGATGGTGCGAGGGGTGGGTGGCCTAATGAGATCCATGTCTCCCAAGATAACACAATAGCCCTAGTGTTAACTAAGGTAGGCCACACACCTAGTTGTCGAGGGGAAATCTAACCCAAGGTGAGCGGATTCCACCACTAGTTCTATTTCAAATATGTCAAGCATGAACAAGGATGTGATTTTGGCACCATATAATCCTTCAAAACTTGCCCTAAGCTTATGCGAAAGAGTGTCCATGGTTACAAAATTGAATCCAATCCTCAAAGTCAACACACTCCAAGAGGAGGTCATATTCTTGGTCCTCGTCTTTACCATCCCACATCTTGTTACAAGTTTAACAAGATGTGGGAGAGTGTCCATGGTTGCAAAATTGAATCCAATCCTCAAAGTCAACACAATCGGAGAGGAGGTCATATTCTTGGTACTCATCTTTACCACCCCACATCTTGTTACAAGTTTATCATATATCAATTAACGTGGTCCAAGCGGTTACGTTAGACTCATTGGTAAGAGTGCCTCAACCTATGGGGTGTCTTTCATTTTTTCAAGTTTATTTTTAAGGATTAGTTATGTTTGCGTATGTAAATGTGATTGGTTTCTCGCTTGTGAACCAACCTTGCATCTCTCATGTAAGGCCTTTCATGGTGTATGACCCTCTTCTCAAAAAGTCCATCACCAACGAATGTATGGGACGCTTAGCTCAAAGGTCTTAATTTTTGCATCCTAAAGTATGCCCAAAGGTTTAGTTGTGTGCTCGTTTGCAAGCTTGACCATGAGGCTCGTGCCTATGAGTGGTGGACTTCACAGATCTCCTAGCAATCCTTGGTGATTATGCTGACACCAGCACCACCATCTAAGATTTCACAGACCATAGTGCCTTTATAAATGATAGGTAACATGGAGTTCATCACTTTTGAGGTAGTGTCCTAGCTTGTTCGTGGGCACTTTTGGATGTCCTTATGTCTAGGGTATGGAAGGAGAGCCCTCAGTGTGGCATGACTCATCCTCCTCTTCAAGTTTAGGTGTGTGGGCTCTTAGGTACTCAGTGATCCAGTCTGATAATTATCTCCAAATTTGAGAATTTTATTGTAAAAGAGAACATATCAAGACTCGAAATTCCAAGGATAAGAAGGCTATGAGGCTTGCTATTGTTGGGAGTCCAAGCATTACCCACCATCATCACTAAAAGGAGTCATTTAGCCAAATGTGTATTAGTCCAAACAACCTTAGAGTCATTCAAGCTTTATAAAAGGCAACAAGCAAGCCATAAATTCTACCTAGGAATCTCTACAAAATCAAGTGAGAGTAAGAACCAAATGAGCCTACCTTTGTAAAAGGTAGTAAGGAAGTAAAAGAAATAAGTTCTACCTAGGAATCTCTATAAAATCAAGTGGGAGTAAGAACAAATGAGCCCACCTTGAATCTAGTTGAGGGCCTACATTCTGGGGAGGGTCAGAAGGAGAGAATAGTGGAGCATTTTGGGGGAAACTAATCTAACTCATGGGTGATTAGTGCTCCATTAACTCTTAATCATCATTATTAGTCCTTAAGCATGTTTCTAATTAAGCTCTCCTCATGTTATGATCCACCATAGCTACTCAATGTGCAATGCCATGTTTCTCAATTGGTATCAAAGCTAACTTATCCATCTTAGACGAGCCAAGTACCTTGAAGATTTTCTATTAGATTTTGAGCAAAGAAGGAGCTTCCTAGCATCTAGAGGACTAGTCTATGCTATGCAAAGTTCATCTTGAATAAGTGAAACCTCTAGTAGATCATTCTCTACAAAAAGGCAACGGGCTGTGAAAATTTGCACAAAAGGGTAAGAAGATCCTCACAAAGTATGGTGAGAAATGGTTAATTTGCTACATGAATCACATCTTCCTTTGTTTTGGTCTTAGAAATTGTCTATTGAGATAGAGTGATTAACATTGAATTATTTAGTATTTATGGGCATCTCAAGGTTCTAATCATTAGTTTAAATGATGCTATACATGCCTACTTTAACAAAATCAAATTGCCCCATGATTAAAACCTTAAATTACTCACTCTAATTTTTTGCATCAAAATATAGGATAATTATTCCTAATTACACTAATTAGCATACCCTTATCTAGTTAAACCTTGGCATTGTGAGCTTTAAGCTAATATCAAGGAGCATAGTCATGGTATGAGGTTATTTTCATTTTTCTTCATCATTATAACCTAGGCCTCATTAAGCCTCTCAAAATTAGTAATTTGTTCTCTACATGATGTCCCCATCTCCAAATCAAATCAAGGAAGACAAACCTATTTTAAATCCCAAAAAGAAAATTGTTAAAATAAAAAGAAAACCATGTTTTTATCATTATGCAAAATCAATAGGGTTTTTTGAACTTTTGAGCACAAATATGCATTTGTATGGTGAAGGGATCTAGAACATTATTGTACTAGGGGACTAGACACTGCCCTTGGGATCATTATTTATATGGTGAAGGGATCTATAGTATTATTGTACTAGTAACTAGACACTGACTACCTTTGGGATCATTCACTAAGAGGTAAGACCTTTCATCTATTTCGTTATGGCATCTCATTCCATGCATCTAGATAAGTTTGATGGGCATGGATTCCATGGATGGTAGATGAAAATAAAATATCATCTAATGAGAGAGAGCATATGGAATGTAGCCGATGGAAAGGAAAAGAAGCCAAATACTTGCATGGGCCACTAGAGATGATAAGGCATTCTCCATCATTGCATTAGCTTTGAGTGATAATTATATACATCATATTTTTTAATCTTCAATCATTATTTGATACTTGGGAGAAGCTTGAGAAGATATTTGGGCCAAAAGGAAATAATTCAAAAATTGCACTGAAAATTGAATTCTTTGAGAATGAAAACACATGATTCTTTTGCCACACATTAGTCACATGAAAAGTCTGATGAACCAATTATTATCAACCATTGGTACACCAATGTCAGATGATGCCATAGCTCGATGATATCTATGGCCACATTGCCACTACATTGAAGAACATTCCAGAGCCAAATTTGGAAGGGGTGATCACATCACTCCAAGAAGAGGAGAGAAATCTCCAAAGAAAGAAAGAAGGGGGAGATTTCAACATAGCATACTTCTCCAACAAAACTCCAACAAAGGGTCTACCAAAGGTCCAAACAAAGCAAAGGGTAAACTCTAATGCAACTACTATGGGAGGACCAATCACTTAGAGAAGGATTGTTTCTTTAAGAAGAAGTCTCAAGCCCAATTTGTAACCAATGAAGAAGAAGGGGAACCTAACTCAAGCTTGGAAGAAGGGGAAAACCTTGCCAAAGATTCTAAATGCATCAAAGGTCTTTGGGCCACCTCTAACTCCTACTTGTGCAAAACATCACCCATTATTAAAATAGTGAAAATCTATGTATCAAAATAGGTTAAATCCATATGTTAAAGTTATGGAATGTTGGGAGTGCAAGCATTACCCATCATCACTAGGAGTCATTTAGCTAAACGTGTATTAGCCCAAACAACCTTAGAGTCCTTCAAGCTCTGTAAAAGGTAGTAAGCAAGTAAAGGCTTTGTAAAAGGTAGTAAGCAAGTAAAAGCCATAAATTATAGCTAGGAATCTCCACAAAATCAAGTGGTAACTATAAGAACAAATAAGCCCACCTTGGATTTAGTTGAAGGCCTACATTCTGGGGAGAGAAAAGTGGGTCAAAAGGAGAGAATAGTGGAGGATTTTGGGGGAATTAAGCTTGGATTCTTCTTCTTGTGATGTGTCTATAAAAGAGGATTCATTTTACAAATAAATTAGTCATGTTTCTCTAATCTAACTCGTGTGGGTGATTAATGCTCCATTAAGTCATGTTTCTCTAATCTAACTCGTGTGGGTGATTAATGCTCCATTAAGTTATTTTTAGTCCTTAGCATGTTACTAATCCAGATCTCCTCATGTTATTATTCACCATAGCTACATAATGTGCAATGCCATGCTTTTGAACTATGTTCCTCGTGCAATTCACGCTCACTTGGATTGTATGCACTCGGAAGTGGGCTTGGACCTGCCAATGTCTAGGGGATGTGCACTGATCCTTTTCTAAAGAGGTGGTGCCTTTGATGGTGTGGTCTAAATGAAGTTGTCACCTATCACATCAAAGAATATATTATGGTGACTATGATGACCCATCGGAGAATATAATATATTATGGTGTGACTATGATGACCCATGGAAGGCTAATTTTCTATCCCCACTATAAGTGCATCTAGAAATGCAAGTCATATTAGATTAGTTCCAAAGGTAGAGGCTCTGAACTGGCTCTTTTTGTGACTTCTTAAGATCATGAGCTCGGTTACAATCTTTGGCACACTGTGATGTTCCCTTACTAGCTCTATGATTGACTCTAGAATAGAGTCTAAGATAGGTTCAAGCAAGGTCAGCGGTTTGTACTTGACCACTTGCTCAAGTACTAGTTCTAGTTCAACATGCACCTTCCTTATAAGCTCTTGGGCTTATTTCATTTTCTCCTTCTCCAACATGGGGTTGGGGTACTCTTTAAGTTTATTTTAAAGGCTTGTGTAGTTAAAATGTTCCTTCTCTCATGGAAGAGCTGGTTTGAGCGGTTGATCACTCGTTGTCTCCACGAGGAAGGCATCTTTAGAGCTATCATATGAACCACTTTCAATGGTCATGACATTGTTACCCTTGACAACTGATCATGCGCTACATTTTTGCATGCTCTTTAAGGTTTTCTTCTTTTTTTAGACTCTGGTTCCATTCCTTTAGCCTTTTCAGGGGTCTACAACCTTTGGGGCTTGTAGCTCTCATGCTCTTTGACTGCTAACTTAAAGGGTAAAGCTTGAACTTTTTGCTTCTTTGTTACCTTAGAGTTTTCCTTGGCAACTACCCTCAACTTGGTTTGGAGCCTTGTGATAGCTTTAAGGGGGACTATTTGAATAAGTCCACCTTGTACACTTTAATAAGTTAAGGCTCATTGAAGTTGCTAATGCTTTGATAACTCACGTGATTGTCACTTTGTTGGGAAAATTCTTGAAAGCATGTTTAAATCCGCACTTGTAACATGTACCTTCATATGGAATGATATTGGGATTTGAGACCTCACAGGTACCTCTAAAGAGCTTTAATGCATGCAACTCTCTGCTTCAACTCCAATTCAACACTAGCACAACCTCACCTTGGCAATGTACTCATGATGAGGCATCCAAATCTCTAGGCATCACACTATGAGTTTAGGGTATACTATCATGTTGTGCCAAGAAGATCCGGAGTTTCATCTAGTGATGCAAATAATGTAAATTATTTCCTTGGCGATCTCCTCGTGCTCATTCTGCCAATCTTACGATACAGACTACTTCTACTAAGAACTACACAATTTTGAAGGGTCCTAGCCATTTTCACAATAGAAGGAGGCCTCACATGAAGGAGGCCTCACATGAAGAACTTCTACACGTATATACCTTTCCTGCCACCTCAATAAGTTGCCTACCACTAGGCTAACCAAATCTTCTCACCAAAATATACCCTGCATCATTTGGCTGTGGCTCGATCCTGAACCATACCACTTAACCTTGCATATAACAGCGTCATGGCATATCCTGGACCATCCATACCTTTCCACCCCAGTAGCAACTTCACCATTAACTTGGGTGGCATGAGGATGTGATGACTATTAGGAAGGGGAATATATTGACCACTCAATAGGTTAACATGGTTTCACTACTGGACCCTAATATAAGGCACTTTTCCATCTTACCCGCTCGAATGAGTACTTATCTTTTGTAAGACAGCTATGGAATATATAAAGTGACCTTACCTTGTGCTTAATATCAAATAGGGAAAGTCTAAGGACTTTGTGTACACATTTACTTAAGACTAGGAACAGAGACCATACCACTTTTAAGTTTGGTTGACCAAGTGTGAAAACTAGTCACTTGTATATAAGTCATTTTTAACAATAAGAAATACATAATCATTTCCTTTTACTTGGGAATCCTCTTCTTCTCTATCCTTGCTTTCTTATATGCTATTAAATCTTGCTTACTTAATGGATGTATGCTAGATAGATTTGTTTGTAGATTTTTTCCTCTTGCATTAGCTTCTTCTTCTTCCATTAGGGGAAAAATATGGACTCTCTATTTTTTCCCTTAAGGAGTGAAGAAAAAAAGATGGGCCTAACCAATGAGAGAGCTAGGATTCTAGATCCATGTAACATGGATCTTTTTGTCATATCTTTGCCCAAATCTCTTAAGACAATAAAATAATAGAGCCCATATCTTTAAAAAATAAAGAAATGTCAGATTCCATATCTTTCATGTTAGATGTACCTTGTGGTCCTGCACATGGAAGTTTGAAAACCGAATAATCTTTTTTCCCTTTTTTTATGTTTAGATTTTTACTTTCCCTCCTTTTGCATTTCACTACCTTTTCATTTCCCCCCTTTTTTAGCGGAATTCAATTTTGCCATATCTTCTGCAACTCTAGTTATTTCTTCATGAAATTTTACAGGTATGTTGTTCTCCACCATAGCTCTCTGCAACTCTAGTTATTTCTTCACGAAATTTTACAGGTATGTTGTTCTCCACCATAGCTCTCTGCTCATAAAATTTCATCTCATTTGGACAAAACCTCTATAAATTATGTACGTTTTCTCACATGAACTTTCTCTTCTTTGCGCCACAAATAGCTATCTTGATCTAAAGTGGCATCAAATTCTTATGAGTAATGATCATATATTTAGGGTTTGTCTATGTTTTGTCTTGATGTAAGATAGGTTTGTTTATGTTTTATCTTGATGTGTTGTTTATTTTCACAGGATCAAGGTTGTGAGCAACAAGATTGTGCAAATCAAAGCAGTAAGTTGCTGTTTATTTCGTGTTGTTTTAATGTTTATTTGTTGCTTATAATCTTCTCTACACCACAGATAACTATCTTGATTTTAAGTGGCATAAAATACTTGTGAGTAGTAATGATCATAGGTTTAGGGTTTGTTTATGTTTTTTCTTGATGTGTTTATGTTCATTTTCATAGGTTGTAAGCAACAAGGTTGTGTGAATCAAAGCAATAGGTTGCTGTTTATTTCTTGTTATTATAATGTTTATTTGTTGCTTATAATCTTAATATAGATATTTATTAATCATGCAGTCTAACTTTGTTAATCTGGTGCTTTTTTTTAATTGTAGATGTCTTCAAGGAGGAGGAATATTAGTAATATTCACACAATAGAGGTGTTTAATAGGGAGATAATGAAGGTAATTGGATCTCTGATCAATACAGTAAGTTAAATTGGGAGTTTCAAGGTCAAGCTCAAAGATGTAACAGACCCCAACAAACAATGGAAAGGTGGAATCATAGAGTTCAGGAGACGCACCAATGGTACAATAACAGAGCCTTTCATTCATTGTGTTTATATGCACAAAGAGATTCAAGTGCATCATGACAACTTCAGTGTGCGAGACATAAGCCTAACAGTAAGTTTATATCTCTATGCTTTGTGTTCTTGCGCTTTGAGTCCATGGTTATTAGATAGAGTTTTAATACAAGCATGTGTGTTGCTTGCAACTTTATATCCATCAACTCTGCATGAATGGCAAAATGTAGAGTGCTTAAGTGGAAAGCTAAATGTTTTACATGCAGAGATAGGTGCCTTGATCTATGACAACAAGAGTGCAAGTGAATTGACATCTCAAAATGTTTACTTTTATGATTCCACATATGTTGTGGAGAGACATAGTTTGGAGTACATTCCACTACCACCATTGTCTAGCCCCAGGAATGGTATAATCCTAGCTTAGACATGTCAGAAGCATGTAGGGTAAAGATAAAAACTGACGTTCATGCTGCCATGAAACCCTCCATAGGCTCTAGAGATGTGCATCTAAGTTGGTTTGTACCATTTGGTTTGTTTACACATTTGTTTAGATCCTATGAAAGTAGTAAAGAAAACTAAGATTACGTATCAATGCAAGTGCCCATTTGAGGATTGGATGACAGTTACTAGGTGAGTCATTGCATCTCAAGAGAACTCATCATGATGATATCATTGAGTGTAGAATCACTGTGTCAGATGTTACCTTTAGGTAAGATTACACTACTATTGATTGTTTATAGTTTTTATTCATAAGTACTTCATTGTTGCAAGACACCGATCGTTGATTGTTGTTGTTGTTTTTATGTTTTTATGTTTTTATGTTTTTATGTTTGTTGTTGATTGTTGTTTTTATGTTTTTATGTTTTTATGTTGGTTGTTTATTTTTTATGAGTGACAGGTACTTCATTGCAAGACAAACTTTGTGCATTTGCTTCAAGTATAGGTGGTGGCGACTTCTACAATGGGGGAGTGGCTCAGCTTGGACTAAGACATGCCAGATGGCACACATTCAGCACTCATTGATGTGAATATTCTTTGGGAGGGTCATGAACCTTTTAGCGTTAATGTAGAAAGTCATTGGCCCCTTAGTTTTCTGAGGCAGGAAATAATCCAACTCATGTCCAATGATCCCAACTCATGTCCAATGATCCCCCTTGTAATTTTTATTTCAAGTTGGATGGTAGGAAGGTTGGAAGTCGAAGTGAACATTGCAAAACATGCAAGCAGTGTGTTGCTCCACACATCCTTGAAATTGTAGAGTCCACGTAATTCTTATTCTTCCAAGTGAATATTAAAAACCGTTTCTCTAAAAGTGTTGTAAATTTAATTTATTTCATTTTCATAAATTATAGTGATTTTTTTAAGTCTACTGTGTTTCGAACCTATTAATATGTAAGAAAACAAAGATAAGTATAAGTAAGTATAATTATAAATATAAGTATAAATATATATTTAAGTGTAAATAATAATATAATTAATTATCCTAGAAATATAAATATGATTTATGATTTCTTATACTTGAATGAAGTGTCATTAATTTTAAGTCTATGGATATAAGTATAAAAATAAATATAACTTTAAGTATATATTTAAGTATAAATAATAATATAAGTAACTTTGTAAATAATATAATATAATAATAATAATAATATGTAATAAAAAATAGAAGTATGATTTATTATTTATTATATTTTATTAAAGTGTCCTTTATTTACTAAAGTGTAAACATAAGGTATTAAAATAAATATAAGTTTATAGATATTTTAAGTATAATAATAAACATAAGTATTAATTGCATCCATCGAGCCTCACGAAACCTAAAGTCATGACCCACCACTAGCTTCATTGAGTGCCATCACCATTGAAGGGGTGGAGTACCTCCTCATGCAGGATGTGTTGGAGCTCTTGGAGTTTTAATGAAATAAATATTACTCCATTAAAATTTTAATAAAATATATATTACTTTATGAAAGTTTTAATGAAATAATATATAAATTTATATTTATAAGTATAAATAGAGGTTATTTTCATTCACTTCTATTGCATTCTCTATCTCTCACTTTCTATCCACCTTGCTTGTTGCTCCCTTTACGCCTTCACCATGGCTTCTCATCTCATGATGCGTTCAGTGGATGAGTGAAACCTGTTATGGTCAGATGTGGGACTAGATTTACCCTAGATTTTGTTATAGTGTTGAGCTAGAGAATATATTTAGGACTCTAGAGCCCGATAGCTCAGTGCTTGTATATTTTTACGTGGGATGTGATGATATCACATTTTTTATCCCTGACTCCACTGCTCGGGTGGATACCCCTAGAGTTCCTCTTCTCCATGAAGAGTGGTTAGGGACAACCATAGAAAGGTTGTGCAAAGAGCACTTGCACATGTTCCCCCCCCCCCCTTCCGATCTACCTCTGTGCCCCTCACTTTGGAGTCGGTAGACCCGATTAATCTCATCGAGCGGGATATTACCTTTGTTATTTGTATATTATGCTCTGATTTTGAAGAGGAGAATGATGAGGAGCCAGTGGTGCCTCTTCTCACCTATGAAAAGAAGGAGCTAGAGGAGACAGTCCTAGACAAGCAAGAGGAGGAGGCATGTAGTTTGGCTTTGGACTTGTCGACTATCCACCAGGAGAGAGCCCATCCTATACTGAGAATGAAAAACTTGCATCATTGAGTGCCATCACTATAGATGGTGTTGAGTACTTGCTCATGCAGGATGTCCTTGAGGTCTTGGATTTGAGGGAGGAAGAGCTATACTGCAGAATCAGGGCCATCCTCGCCAACCTTTGGTTGGCATGCTTGGAGGGCCCCAATGCATGCCAGCTTGCATGTGTGGGATCCCCGGGCCCCTCAGGCCCCACACAAACAATTTCAACTTATTTTAAAATACTTTTTTTCATGAAATTGTATTTTGGAATAATTTTTGATATTTTATTTTTGCATGAAAGTAATTTCTTCAAGAAATTAAATATGTCGATGAGTTTGCATCAAGAGCTGGTGGAACAAGGGGTGGCAGAGGAAGACTCCAGGATGCAACTTTGAAGGAGTATATTGGTAAGATTTTCTAAGACATCATTGTCTTCCACAAAGTATGCTCCCCTGATGGACAAGTCTCTCTCATGAAGATCAAGGCTTTAACAAAGGGTACTGCATTCAAGTCCATGCCTGTGACATCAACAAGCTTAGAGAAGGTGGTGATTGTGAAGCACTCCAAGCTTCTATATTTATTTGAAGCTCAGCGTGGAGGGAAGATTCATTCACTTGTTGGCCTAGGCCTTGCTACCGGGAAGATTGATCTTCATGCTATCCAACTCGAGCTCGATGGAAATTTTGTTGTAATTCCTTCGCCTAAAGCTCCTACTGACTCTACTGAGCCTAGTACTAAGAGGCGCAGAGTTTAGGGTTTTTGTACTTGCTTCTATGTCATAATGTAACAGTTTCTATATTAATAAAAATATATTTTTGAAGTTTTGTTGTATTCATGCGATAACAAATAATATTTAATCATTAATTTAAAATTAAAGTCACAATACAATTATGATTGCCAGATATAATCAAGTAGACACTTGGCGCAAGGATCAAAAAAATATTTTTTCATTAAGTAAAGCATTTACATCATGATCACATGAGATTACAAGATCTCCCTAAATCTGCAGCTCATCACCATAATCTTCCCTCCACTTTTGCATGCGTAGAACCAGCCGCATGTCTTTGCCAATCATGGTGACTCTCTTGGCATGGACTGTTGCGTACACTGTGTCACCAAACATGTCCACCAAAAAAGCTTCAATAGCCTCTTGAAGAGCTTCCAAAGCTACTGATGTCCATCGTGTGAGAGCCTCACTATTGTCGACCCGATGATGCCACCGAGATAACCGGCTCGCGTCTCCCTAACGAGGAGATGAAAAGGTCTCCTTGGGGATCAAAAGGTCTGTCATCTTCTGATACTTTCTTATTTCTCAAAGAGCGACGGTGCCAGGTCTCCACCGACGTTTGTGATGTGTGGGCGGTGTTGGGGGCCTGACCTTCACAGGATCAATCCTCCTGGCAGTCTGCTTGGTGCGAGCCATGTTTTTGACGAAGATAAAACAAGAATATAATGAAAATGAAAGACTCTAAACTTACATTTATAACTTCAAAATTTGAAAATATAACTTATATTTATATTTTTATAGAATAAAAATAAATAACTCTTAAAATTTTATTATATTTAGTAATTTTCTTATTTTTATAAGAGCCCCTCTGATGCAACATCTCACTAATTACCTAGGGTTTCTAGAGCTTCGTTCCATGTTTAAAGTAATCTAATTTTTAGAGTAATTTTTATTATATTTTTTTAGTAAAGACAAAATTTTTAAATTCATTTAGATTTTATACACTTATAGTCTTTCATGCATACCTATTGTGTGAAAAATCTTAAATCCATATGAGGCCTATGAACAAAAAAATAATGCTTTTGATAAACTTGAAAAACTATACGAGAGAAAAAGATAATAACACCCAAGATATTGAGAAAGAAATATCAAATTGCACTTGTATTAAAAACACTTCTCATAGATTACAAGTACATTGAAACACAGGTTTACAACACATCATATGATTTACTCAAATCATATTATCCATGTTCAAACTGAAGGCATCGCCATTATTTTACGAATCCTTCGTATGTAAAGTCTCAAATCCTTGTCTATAAGAGTGATGTGCTTCGCATGAATAGCTGCCAACTGACCATCATGCATGAGGTCCACCAAATATGCCTCAGCTGCTTCTTGAAGAGCTAGCACCGCTTAGGCTGACCATTGCTGCACATTGTTGACTGTAGAACTAAGTCTTGCATATAGCACCTATTACAAGACATTCGCTGCAGGAGATCTTGCAATATCTCTTTCACCAGTCTTGCAAATGGCACCCTCGGTATGATTAAGTTTATACTTTTCTGATACTTTCTTATTTCTTGAAGAGCAGCAGTGCCTAGTCTCCATCTATGCTTCTTGTGACGTGGCGGATGTGGATGCGTTGCACCTATAGTAGTGCCTCCTGGGGATTGTCAGATTGGGTGCGCTCACTATCAGTCTTCGTTGGTATATTGACCTGGAGTTGTGTTGGGCGAGTCTTAGTAGGGTTCCTCTTAGCAGTTTGCTTGGTGCGTGCCATGCCTTGAAAGCTAGAAGACTATAAAATGTAAATGTCTCACCACTTATAAGCACTTATAATAAGTAATAGTTTAGTCAACTTTAAAAATAACACAATTGTTCACACACAAGTATGCATATACTCTCACACATAAAATCATTTATAGTTAATGAGATTATGGGTGATATATCACATTGGTTTACAAGCTCTATGTGAAAGCCATTTTGGTTTAGTAGAGTAATACTTGCATCAACAAAAAATTATAGAGTTTCAACTTGCATTTGCTCATTTGAAACACTTGACTCTCGGGTTTTCCACTTGCTTCCCTCTCTTTCTTGAGTTCTCAGCCATTCAGCATGTTTCTCTCTACCTGATGAATTCTCAAATCGTGCCTTTCTAACCTCGCATATGACTCTATGTATTGCATGTGATCCATTAGACATAGGTTTACTATCTTTCTATACCACCATAGAAGTAATTGTTTCATTGGATTGACATCATAGATTCCACCTCCATGAGCAGTTGTCTTTTGGAAAGCACATCGTGCTTTGCCAATGAGATCGCTCCATGCCCTGTGTAGACCATATCACTAAACTTCCTTCATTTGCAAAGTAAGGACCATCGTGCTCTGCCAATGAGATTGCTCCATGCCCTATGTAGACCATATCACTAAACTTCCTTCATTTGCAAAGTAAGGACCATGAGCATGCAATATATGCTACATCAATAAACAACGTAATCATAGTTAGTCTCTAGTTTAACCATATAAATTAATTATAATGTTACACTTACCATGTAATGTGTTATACTACTTGAAGTACACGCTTCAACAACTGATGCATAGAATATACCAATCACCTCCTTAAACTTCTTGGAATCATCTGGTCCAAATGTCATCTTCTGCAAAAGCCCTGCCAATTTGTCAAGAGCAATCCACACATTTGCTTTTGCTACTCTAGTCTTTCCTCCATTGCTTTGATTAGGAACGGCCATATATAACTTTTTCCATGCTTCATATTTCTTTGGTTGTTGTACTAGTAGTTTTCCATTTTTATTTCGTGGTACAGAGAGAAATTTCCTTTCTTTTGAGCCACCAAAGCAAGGCTTGCATGGTACATCGCCGCTTGCTCTGGACTTTTTTCATCCTTATTTATTTTTACTTGGCCTTGATGTAAACCCATCCTAGATAATACTTCTTCCACCCTTTTACATGTTTCTTGGGCATCAAAAGCTAGCTGCATTTTATAAGCAAAACACACATATTCATAAACCAATTTGTCTATGATCCTCACTAGTGCATGCAAAGTGCAAAAGTGTACTATTGTCAAGGGGATGTCAAGAATAGGATCCCACTTAGGATCTACTCGTACCATTTGGCCCCCACCATGGCAAACAAATTGATCACATGTAGGACACCCTTCTCTGCCTATTTCTTTCCATTCTTACCTTTCTTTCTAGACCTCATACAATATATGTAGGGAAACTCTGCATTTGCTGCATTTGGCACACCAAACATGCACTTCAAAGTTTTGAGATCTCCAGCAAGGTGCCATTCCACTTGATACTCACCATAACCTTCCACGTGCAAACTTTCACCATGATTTTGACGTTGCACTACTGTATTAGGTATCGCTATCAAGTTAAAGAAAATCTTCAAAATCTCATGATCTTCCTTTTGTACTTCAAATGCAGCAAGCCACCAAATTTCATTCTCAGACTGTACACTAAAGTAATCAAGATGACCAAGCAAGATGTTAGGATCCAGTGCTCTATTTATGAGAGTTAGACTAACACGTTCTAACTTTTGACCTTTGATAACCTCACTTTCATCAAGCTTCAAAACAAATTTTATCTTTCCTCCACATTCTGATATACTGTAAAATTTTACCATTAGAGATTGTAACTTGCATTATTACATCTAATACAAAATTGTTATTTGTGTGCAAGACAAACGGCACTTCCTTTGACCCATACTTGTATACATGTCTGTGACATAAGTGCATTGGCTCACCAATTAATTGTTCCACTTTACTGTTTAATGATTGTCGTGCTTGCAATCACATGAAATGGTTTAGGAAGAGGCAATACCCTTTTCTTTTGCAACACTTTTTTAAACCTTGTATCTAAATGTTTATATATCATGCCATAAGAGTGAGAACTTATTCCTACCTTATCACATATTCCCTACATATCATTTGATGTGAAGGAATCACTTACCTCTTGTAAGCATGTGATAACTTCATCATGAACTGACTTAACTTTGAGCATTGAAGCGCGGACTTCACCATATCTTTAGTGAGTAGCTTTTCAATTCCTTGATTCACTTCATTTCCTAGATTACTAAACATCTTTTGCATGTTATCATATTGTGCATAGATCCTTCACCTGTATTGTCCACTTGTCTTTGCCAACATATGCATAGGTTTATATGACCTTTGGCGTTCACATACTTTCCATGTCGTTGTGGCCCATAAGTGACAGTCTTCTCTAGCATTGTCTTCATCTTCTTATTGCTAGCCTGTAAATCATTCACTTGGTTAATCAAACTGGCATTTTGCATTACCATGTCATGCATAACATCTTGCAAAACATTATTCTCTTCTTGTTTTGCCAACAATGATCTATTAGGTTTCATGATCTGTTGTGTAGAAACAAGGGCTTAGGTTGCAACTTGCAAGTCTCCAAGTATAACCTTGTAACCCTGCATTACCCTCACAAACATACTTGACAAATGATGTTAGTCCTGAGAATTGGGGAGATTGTTGTGTAATAGGATCAAGTGGATATATAGATCCATCAACCCAAAGATCTATATATTTTTTCCCTACTATTTTGTGTAATTGCATCATTGAAACCTCAATTCTCTTGTACAACGGGGCATACTCTTCATCTAGCTGGAAGTGTATACTTCTCTTCTTAGAGCTTCTTGCTTCCTAAAACATCAAAAAACTAGAAACAATTAGATACATCACTATCTCATGATTATTAACACATGTGTAACTTAACACCAACTTTAACACATATTATTATTATTAACCAACAGTAATGCACATATTATTATTATTATTAACCAATAGTAAAACATATCTTACTCTCATCTTACTATTAACTTTATTATTTACAAATAGTAATGCACATAACCAATAGGAAAACATAACTTATAGAACTCAATTGAACATAACCAACATCAAAACATTGCTAACCTCCATTTTTGTTCTCTGTTGCTTCTCTGTGTTGGATCTGTGTTGTCTCTTTGTTGCTTCTTTCCTTGATAGCAAGATTAATAAAGAGGGAAATGGTTTGTTGGCTCCAAGAAAATGGCACCAAAAAATCAAATCACTCTCCATTCTCTAGCTTTGTAGTGAACAAGTACAATAGAACAAGAGGGAAATACAAACTGTTTGGAGATGCAAATTTGAAAGTAGAAGAAGAAATGACCTCTAAAGAGAAGAAGAAGCTCTATAATTTTAAAAAAAAGAAAAATTCATAATGCACTATTCTCTAAAATAAGATAAAATCCTTCTAGAATCACGAAATGATTGCTTCTTCAGTCATAAATGAATCTAGGCATTTAAGAATGTCATATCTTTTGAAATATTCAAAACCAGCTCAAATAAAAAAATAGTTTTTGAGATATTCAAGTTCTGAGCAGGTCTGGTACACTTCTTGGACAGTCAATAAAATAATAAGTGAATCTATTATAAAACTAATATTTTGAGATGTACAAGATTCAAAAAGAGAAGAGAGAGGAGCAATATTATAACATTATTTTTGCACTTTTCCTTCATTCATGGAAGAGAGAGAAAGCCCTTAAAGGGTAAGTTTGTGAGTCCAAATTTTTCTAAGAGAGCTCTCCCTTCACCCCATTGACAAGGAGTATTCTGGTGTGATAACGGAGTGAGGATGGGATGGGTGAGCTAGCACGCCCATATAGGAAAGTTATAATTATGGATCTAAGGTAAGGCCTAAGTATACATACTTTGGCAAGGTTAAGGTAAGCTCTTGACATATTTGGCGCTGCTTATTCTGCCAATCATAGCGCCTGGATCGCTTCTACTAACTACTTACATATGAAGATTTTCTAGATCGCTGATACCTTTCATGCCACCTTAATAAGCTCTAAGCATCTTACCTCTTCCCTCGTCTTTTGTGAGAGAGAACCACCGTAAAAACGGGTCTTGATTTTCCTTTCATTTAGGTGAAGAGAACTCTCCCTCCTTCACCCCATCCGCAAGGAGCATTCCGATGTGACAACAGAGTGAACGCAATGGCACATGAGCTAGTGCATCCACATAGGGAAGTTATAATTACGGCTCTAAGAAGGCAAGGCACAATGACACATACTTCTTAGCAAGGCTAAGGTAAGGAGCATTTTGATGTGACAATGAAGTGAGGATGTGACGGACAAGCTAGCACGCCCGTATAGGAAAGTTACAATTATGGCTCTAAGGCAAGGCCCAATGACACATTCTTGGACAAGGCTAATGTGCCCTTGTAGGGATATCCTTAAAAAATATTCCAAAATTATCCTTGCCCTTGTAGGTACAAGCTCTTTAATGTGCCCTTGTAGGGATATCCTTAAAAAATATTCCAAAATTATCCTTTACTTAGGTATTCTTTACATGACATACTTGATATCAAAATCAAGGAGGTGAATGTTAAAGAGTGTCTTTTTTATTTTTTGCATTTCATTATACTGTTTACACTTGCCTTGTAAAAATGTGTTAGTAGACGACTTTTATTTGAGGTGATGGCTTCAATGTGTTAGCGGATGGCTTCTTTCCAAGTGAAGCTTCAAAATTATATGTATCTTTCTTAAAGAATCATCAATAAGGAATAATAATTGTTTGACCAATGAGGGTGGACATGCATGCATGCATGGATCTTAGGGGAACAAAAAATAAAAAAGAGAATGACTATGATTGTTAGCATGCCTTTATTAAACAATTGCTAATCAAAAAATACTAGCTAAGGATTTTAAAAATTAAACAAAATTATCTTTGACATATTTTATTGAAACAAGTAGACTAACATTATGATTATTTATTAACTTCTTTTAGGTTATTCCAAATCTCTCTCTCTCTCTCTCTCTCTCTCTCTCTCTCTCTCTTCATTGACACACACACACACAAAGGTAAGGAGCAAGGATGATTTTTTATGGGGTGGGTCATGCTTCGAAATGATGCGTCTAGTAGAAATAGTGTTGAGTTTTTATGCCCACAAATGGACATGATACACGATACACGTCAAAAAGCAACCTTGGGGGGAATATTAAACTTGGATTGGGCTCTCTCTTCCAAAGAAATGATGCTCTAAAATGTTCTTTTTTCAAGTAATACTTTTAAAACATCAAGGCAAAGGCCTATAGTGGCCCTATACTAGAGCCGTTCTTATCTTATCTTACACACATATTCAGGCTGACTTTCAATTTAATTAATTAGCGCCTTTACGAGCGCTAATTAATCAAATTTAGCTAAGCTATTAACCTTACGACGACCCACGTAGTGAAAAAAAAATTAAAAATTTCATCGTTTAGCGTGTTCTCTCTCGCTACGTTCAGCACTCTCTCTCTCCAACGCTCTCTCCTGCTCGCTTGCACGTTCGAAAAAAAAAATCATCGCTCAGTGCGTACGCTCGGTGGAGGCTTTGCCCCAGCTTGAATACCAACCACACCTGCTTTTAAAGCCTTCAATGAAGACTCCAGATACCGAACACTCTAGACATAGCCGATTTTTTAAAAAAAGAACCCTAAGGTGGCCTTTTATTTTCCCATGTCTAAGGTTCCCTCTTTCCAAGTAATTAATTAAATGCAAAACAGAATTATAGAGCCATTCTATTGTTTTCCTTGAAGAACTACACACTTCTTTACAAATTCTTGGGTGGTACATCTCGTTGTGAAACTTGGAGAATGCATAAATATGAAGAATGGACCTTACCCAGCTCCTTACTAATTGAAGGTTGGGAAGTCCTCATGTTCGTCTTTGAAAGCTGCTAAATACCCGTCGGAACCATGAGGTTCGAAGCCCTCTTCAGAAACTGCAAAATGAGGCATGTGAAGTGGCGGTGAAAGGAGAACGTTATGATTTTGATACTTGGCATGGTCATCAACGTCTGCATCAAAGAGGGATTGAAAATCCCACTCATTTAAAGGGAACTGATGATTATTATAAATATTGCAATGATCGACTCTCTCTTGAGTTACGTCTTGATCATCGAATGCAATATTCATTGATGTGTTTTCGTCAGGGCAGGGGAGTTTCTTCTGGATATGCTCACGGCCAGCAGTTTCGACCAAACCAATCATCTCTCCCCCCTCTTCGTGAACAAGATGGTGAAGCTGCCGACTTACATGAATCCAGTCGGCTGTGCCGCTAATTGGCGGCGCATTCATGCCGGTGAGCTGTTGCACCACGGACTTGAACTCTTCAGCTTCTGCTCTCACGAATTTGGGCGGGTAAATCTGAATGAACTTTATCGCCGGACAGCGTGATCTGAGTTTGAAATCAGCTGCAGCATCGACTGTGGAGGCCATGATATATAATATTGCCGCAACAATAACAACAATAATAATAATGCTGCAAAGAGGCTTATCATTAGTATCTATGATTGTGAGCTATAATAAGAAACATACATGTGTGTGTGCGTTGACAAAATATCCACAGTAGCTCTTCGAGAAGCGCCCAAGAAGTCAGGAGGAGCAACTGTGATGAGCGCAGGTCACTGCCTGCCTGCGCATCCATTTTCCCGTTCAAACATCACGTACCTATCACACAAAGAATATATTATTGAGCACGCATGCATGCAGCAGGTCAAGCAATATGTAACTTTGAATTCTCGGTGTTAATTAATCAATCCCATCAATTAGCAACCTAAGGTCAAGGTCAGTTATAGCTGGATTCCGTTTTCCAGCTATACATATATGACGGGGGACTTTGAATTGAAGAATCTAGCAATATCTGATACGTCATGAAACCTCAGATAGCCCTCGCCGGCCTCATCAATTTCTCAAATTTATCTGCTTCAAAATCGCGCCCAGTTTTTGCTTTCAGCTGAATATATATATACATATATATATATAGTTTATTTTTCTTTCCCCTTTTTGTTGGAAAATTCACGCAGCCATACACTGGGGCAACAAAGCAAGCAAAATTCAGTGAAAGAAATCAGTATTTGTATGAAAATTCGTAGTTTTTAATGCGAATTGAAATCATTATTTTGTTAGATTTGCTGCTAGCTTGCTGTAGACACGTGCACTACATGCAAACATGACAGCCCAAAACCCCCCTAGGGATTCACAACTTAATTATAGCCAAAGGCTAAATTTTTCCTGCTCTAATTTTAGCCATGCATGTTATTGTATGACCCAAAAATGATCGTAACCTAGGATTTTGTCATCTTTTGCATTAACTAAGAACAAACGTTCTTTCTAAAGGGGTTCTGTCACGTACAATGTTTTCCGCTTCCTTGTGTTGAATTCTGTGCCAATTGTTTTGAAATCATACATATAAGCCATGCCCGGCTGCACCACATATTATGCTTGGATCGACATTTATTCCAATAATACTATAAATTTTGAGTTCCATTCCTCAAAATTGAAATAAGGTTAAAAAAAAGTACTACTTAAAAAATGATATTTGTAGGCGCATTCAAATCTTGAATTCTTGTGTGTCCATTTTATTTGAAAACTCTAGTAAATCCAAATCTTTTTCCTCACATATTTCTCTACATTGAGGAAATCCACAAAACTGGGAGAAAATATCAAAAGTTTATAACATCATCATGCGTGTTAAAATAGAGAAACCACTCATTTAGTTTACGTCATAGCACTATTGCATGAAAGCGATAGAGTAGAATACAAGCATTTGGACGGAATTCCAAAATCCCATTCTTATTTCCACAATCCCAAAGATGGATGCGAACAATCCATACGAAGACAGAAAAACGATTATTAAAAATGATCTAATGTATTATTATATCACACAAATTTTGAGAGAGAGAGAGAGAGGGGGGGAGAGACTACAAGAGAATGAGGTACCATAGAGCGGCCCGGCAAGGGAGGAGAGAGAATCCAGGCAAAAATTTAAATATGGCCACCAGGCCTGAAATTTGATACCCATTTTGGGCGTCATCGACAAATTTGGGCGTCAAATACAGGCGTCAAAAGAAACCCTATAAAAACCCCTAAGGAGTCATTGGTATATATATATATATATATATATATATATATATATATATGGGCCTAAATATATAATTAATAGTGAGTCATGGACTCATGAGAATTGAACTCGTTACTACCTCATGCTAATATGCTATTTTTAAGCTTGATTTTTTAAGGCTTTTAACTATCGTTATGCAATCACACTGTTAATGAGTGATTTGATAGTTTGTAAACTAAGTGATTTACATTACTGGACAATGGCCTGTGGGCCGTAGGTGTTTGGGGCTAGAGATAGAGATCGATACATAAGGGTTGAAACCTTGAAAATTACATCAGGGTATCATTTGATGCCTTGAAAATAAGGGGAAGACGTCATTGGATTTTTTATGAAGCCCAATACTAGGCATCAAATTTCAGGCCTGATGGCCACACATACACAACCAGATGTGCGACCACACACGCAGCCAAACATGTGACTATGCAACCAAACACGTGACCAACTCCACGACCACACATGTAGCCACCCCTTGAGGTTGAGTGCTACCTTAGACTTACCATGGCTAGTACTTGATAATATCTAAAATATATTGGGTCATTGGATTTGTCATGGGAAAGAGTAAAATATCACATTTCTCCTACAAATATAAGACATCTAATTTACAAAGAACTACATGCTAATCCCATCCTCTACTAGGTCTTGATAAGTTTCTTCATCCACCTCAAGACCCATGGAAAAACATCAATAAAAAGGTTGATTCCACCATGTTCAAATCATCACCATGATCATCATCGATGTCAAGATCATCCTCCTCGTGGTAGTCTTCATCATTCTCCTCCTCATTTGCATCCTCCCATCATGTGGCACCTCCTCGTTTGCATGGGCTCCATGATGTGCATCCAATACCTCCACCTCCTACATGACTTCCAGGTTGAGATCTTGGAAAATGGCCTTTTCACGACGAGTTACTTGCACTACATACCACCATCTCGGTTCATTGATATTCGGATAGAACACACCCTTCCAAGATGAAAAGGGTTTTCTTTAGGCCCAACAAATGAAGTTAAAGTAAATATTGAAACTCACATATAGATATGTTTGGAAGTCTACATGTTCACAATGCATGGGCAAGACTAGAGTGTCCTGATTAGATCGCCAAAGCCTTATAGAGTCTATCTACATAAGCCCACTTGGGTGTTCACTTGCCTTATTGTTGCATTAGGACCTCTACCTATGGGCTCTCTGAACCACTTGATATAAAAAACAAAGACCTCAAAGATTTAGAATCCAAATTTAAGGATGTCTATGATGACGCCACAATAGTGCTCATCATCTATGAAAGTCCCCATGACCCCACAATCTTCGGTATTTCTCCTTGAGTCAATGCAGTGAGTGCAAAATGCCTCCCCTTCGACCAAATGGCATTGTACAAAGTACACTTATCATGGGACCTCATGTACTTTTTGAAGAATTAATCAAACTCATTTATACATAAAGGAATAAACCATAGAATTAAATCAAATTGACAAGATTAAGCATCAAATAAAACATGAGATAGAGTAAACATGACCATTGACACACTATTGGGTGCAATCTCCCTCCCCATGCATGCAGCTTCTCCTTTCACGACCAGAGTATTTTGAGAATTGTATTCAAAATATAGCCCAAGGAGTTAATAATAGTTAAGCATACAAAATAGCGTTTGCTTTTCCACTTTTACACAAATAACTCAAGCACTAGAGCTTATTCACACAATAAGTATAAAATAGCCAAAACTCTTCTAACATATGTGCCAGTAATATAGCAATACCATGCACAAGCATGCATAAATAAATTATAAAATAATTTGGCCCATAGCTAACAAAATAACTCATATGAGTCATAATAATCTGAAATGATATAGACAAGATTCTCCATGTGTGACACACACATTGCTCATCACCTATCTCATAAACGTAAACATATTAGTTGTTCCAATTAATTGTTATCACAATAATTAATGAAACATTGATAGGCACAAACACAACATACACTCACCACTTGTTACACTTTCAAGAGAGTATCATTATACACATCATCTAGCATGGCGTGTATTACCACTTGTTACACTTCAATAAGCATACTCTATACACATCATCTAGCATGGTACATCATTTACATAAACCATTTATTACGCTTCAACTGTGTGTAGTTGTCTACCATAGTCCACTTGTTTCCTTTGACCACACACAGTCGTCAAGCATGGCACTAATTGTTACACTTTAACAACATGCACCCATCAAGCATGGTCTCAAGCTATACCAATAACACTAGATGACTAGTATTTAATATGGAGTCACTAGCATCTGAGCATCCCCATTCAGCTACATACACCCATCAAGCATAGTCTCAAGCTATACCATCAATAACACTAGGTAACTAGTATTTAATATGGGGTCACTATTATCCGAGCATTCCCGTTCAGCTAAAGGTGGACATTATGTAACATCCCTCCTTCTTGGATAAGCATCTGACCTTAGTTGTGTGTTTGCTTATTGTGAGCAAAGGAGATTAATGTCTTACAATATACAAATTCTAGTATCTTCTCTAATTATGACAAAAAGACATTCTAGGAATTCTATGTGTAATAAATTCTAGTGTCCCCATACCACCAGAAATTATCCCACATAAATTTAGAGATAAGTATGCATCGGAATCCTTCACACAAGATGAATCTTTGTGTTCCATACCACAAGACTAATACGTAGTGAAAAAATCATAAAGCATAGTTCAAGATGAAAGGGCCAATTCTTCCAAAAAGTTCTACTTTTGATGCATAAAAACTCTCCTTAAAATTTACAAAAAGTCTTAAATAATTTTTTTGTAAAAATGATCAAATGAAATGAATATGTTACCTCAGGAGTTGGAATACTTGTCGTAGTAGGGGTATTCTTTGTTGTCATCATTGATCATGTTTATTCTAAGTGAAATATGCTTTGACTTTCGTGGACGATTCGATGCGATATGTCCAATCAACACCATATTGGGGAATATGGGAATTTCCCACAAGTTTGGGACACGTGTTCAAAAGTTTGGATTAACCATAACTTGAACACCACTAATCCAAAATGAGCGCTTTATAGCTCTTTAGATTCCATTTTTCAAGCGCTTTCCAACGATAGGTCATATGATAGGGTTTTGAGAAACTTACAAACATGTTATCCATGTCCCCTTTTTTAAGTATTCAAAAATGAGAATTGGGAAATTCCCAAATTCACTAATATGGTGTTAATCTCGTTGCACCTGAAACACTTCTTTGAATCATCTTTATTAGCTTGTTGAGAATCATCAACCTTGGTGTCAATACCTGTGTTATTACCATTAATAAGGGGGTTTATCAACAATGATTTTGGAAAGGTTTTAGGCTTCCAAAACTTTGATGTAGAGGTTTGAGGTGTCATTGTTGCTTTGGGAAAGACATTTTTCTTTTCACAATTTAAGGCTAAGGAAATAGCCGAGCTAAGAGAGTGCGATCGAAACATGTTCACTGCTGATCGAATTGTGGGTTTCAAACCTGTTGTAAAGTTTCTTTTTTGATCCTTGGTGTGAACTTTCTTACTTACCTGTATTTGTAATAATGTTTGCCAAAATCTATCCACATAAGCGGATATATTTTCTTTCTCAAGCTGTCTGAAGATAGACCATCATTGTCTAGCCCTAGCTTTATATTGTGAGGGTAATCTTTCTTGTTGAGCTTCTTAAATCTCTTCCAAGATTTAGGTTTGTGCTTGCTAGTTCTAGTCACATTTCACAATGCTGCATTATCCACCAAATGATTGGTAGCACACTTGATTTTATCATTCTCAGATAATTTCTTCCGCGAAAAAGTAATCATCAAGTTTACTAAGCCAAGCAAGTATTACGTGAGCATCTTTCTTGCTATAAAAATTTTGAAAGGTAAAAGCTTTATGGCTAATTTTTCTCTCTTTCCTAGACTTGTGAGCTCTAAGAATAGCTTGAGGAGGTGCACGCATGAGGGGGGAGATTGCACCCAATAGTGTGTTGATGGTAATGTTTACTATATCTCATGTTTTATTTTATGCTCAATCTTGTCAATTTGATTTAAGTCTATGGTTTATTTCTTGATTTATAAGCGAGTTTGATTAATTCTTCAAGAAATACATGAGGTCTCGTGACATTGGTATCAGAGCTATGGGTAACTTTGGACTTGAAGAATAGGGAGAAGCTCATGAAAATCCAAAGGATAAAGAAGACAAAAGCTTAAGGCCTCTTAGACAAAGTTTGGAAGGTTTATGACAATTTTTTGAGCCATAGGATGAAGAACTAAATCAAAGGCTAGCAATTCATGTCACCCTTTCTTCCAAAACTACTTATGTGCAAGAGAAACCATGCCTAGATTCACAAAAGTGGTTTTGGCAAATTGAGGATGGTTTGCATATCCTTATTTATATTGAGGATGGTTTGCATATCCTTATTTATATTGATCTATAAGGCTCCAAATGGACCCTTTTAAAGCCCATTGAAATAATATAAGCCCAGCCAATGAGAGTGCTTGGATTCTAGATCCATGTAACATGGATCTTTTTTGTCAGAGTGGTCCCCACAATTTCGAGCTAAAAAAAGAGGAATAAAATATATTGACATAAAACTCAAAAATAGAAGAATATTAGGCATGAATACCACCTACCAAAACGTATGTCAAAAGGAATATTAGGAAAGGGTGGTTGCAGGATCAGGGTGCCTAGTTTTGTCCACCCAGGCACCCTGTAAACAGTAAAAAAACATGCATTTATTTACCTTTAGTGACCAATCTCTCCTAGCTAACGAAGGAATTTCCTTTCAAATTCTTTTGTTAGAAAATCACATGCAAAGTTGGGAATATAGTTGCATATCTGATTAAGCATTAGATAGTCGAAATTCCTCATTTCCTTAGGTACAAAGTCAATGTATATAGCCTGTCCCAAATTTGGACTGATTCCATAAAATGCTAATATCTTTTACATATAAACTCATATGAGACTCCCACTTTAGACCTTAGATCTTCACATAATATAGATCTTAGCTTGATTTTTTTAGAAAAGTTTAAGCTATTTGTCTATTTTCTTTAAATATTTCAAGGTCTTTAAAGTATTATAATATATGCCACTTTTGCACCCACGATAACTACCACTTAAAATGCTCAATCTTGTAAACCAAAAGAGTGGTAGATAGTGAGACATTAGTATACTATGATGGTTAATCAAAATTACAAATCTAATGGTTGGAATTTTAATGATCTCTTTTCTAAAATTCTTCCAAGCTATCAGAGAAGGGCTAGAAATATTAATAATATAATTAGTAAAATTATATTTTTGATGTAAATCATCTAAAACCTATAGGGACTAGTGTACTTGTAATGGTGCATCTATGAAAAAAAATTGGATCACTCTAAGTATGGAAAGATCAATTTTTATCATTTGATTATTTTTGATTAATTAGACTAATTTATTATAATTTAAGTTATATTGGATTAATTTGAGTGCATGTGTATTTTCTATTAGTTGCTTGATCTCATTTGAAGTACTTTGCCCCCCAAATTTTCTCTCCAAGCATTGTCCCAGTCCAACATATACTGGACAAAAATGGACACCTTGATCTTGCAACAACCCATTTTTAGAGGTCAGACTGATTGAAGACTTTCTCCATAATTTGAACATAGTTCTCTTTGTTTCCTACCTCTCGGATATAGCGTCACTTATTTTCGCTATATCTGCTTCATCTCTTCTTCTTCTCTCAGCCTCTTTTTTATTCCATCTTAATAGTATGGTAAACTTCGTTAAGCTATGTTTGCTAATCATGATCTCTTTGTGATTTTATTTTGTTGGTTATGTTCGATAATCTTCCTGACCATGATGCCATTTGTGAAAACTTACAGGGTTATTTGTCAACTCGAAACAGAGTGTAAGGTTCACAACATTTCTTTAAAGTTTTATTTTTGTTATTTACATTGTTGAGCCCAACGAAATGGTAATAATATTTTGTTTTCCCTTTGTAGATGAGCTCTAGGAGAAAATGCATCTACAGCATTAAAAGTGTGTAGCTTTTCAACAGGAAGGATGCTGATGGGGTAGCTGGATCCCTCAGCGGTTCAGGAAGTCAAAATGGATCACGAGGAGATCCAACACTCGAGGAGCATTCAAGGTAAAACAAAAAGACATTGGTGATCCTAACAAGCATTGGAAAGGTAGGATCGTGGAGTTCTATAGTAGGTAGCCAAATGGTGCAATCGAGGTCCTTGTGCAGCATGTTTATATGCACACAAACATAATGCTACATCACCACGATGAAAGTACAAGATCTAAGACAAATAGTAAGACTCAATAAGTAGTCTTTGTTTTCTATGTTGTGCTCTATAGCTAAGCATTAAAATTTTCTTGCAGGTTTATATCCATCAAATGTGGAAGAGTGGCAGAATGTAGAGTGCATCAGTGGAAGAATCAATGTCTTCCATATAAAGATAGGCACATTGCTATATGATAACCCACCCAACCATTTAGCAGCTCAGGAAATCTTCTTTTATAATCCCACGTATGTTTTGGCTAATGCAAACAATAATGTTGGTAGAGTGGAGTCTATCCCACTACCACCATTGTCTAGCCCCCAAGAATGGGTTTGTTCTTACACCGACAGCATTGTAGCATATAAGAATAAGATAAGATGCTCACTGACACTAGGGTCTTGTCATATCTAAACCTAAGAAGCTGTAAACAAGTACAAGTCCTTTGACATTATTGTTACTCTATGTGCATGGGCAACTAGAACGTAGTTGTCCTGAAAATGCTCAATGAGCCAATCCTCAAACAGCTTCATATACAAGCAACCCAATATTGATCTCTGCTAACGCATACCATAGTGGTTCCTTTCGCAAATGGATCTAACAAGGTGCTGGAATGGGAGCTTTGGAATTGTGCATTGCATGTGCCTCTGCACCTTTCGCAGTTCACGTAAAATGGATCTATGCTGTTTGTTCCTTCGAGTCCTCATTGACCGAAGGCTAGAAATATTCTTTCCCTATCCAGCTTTTTTGACCTATTTTAGGATCCTTTGACGAGGAGGCCCTCGCAGTCCTCTTTGTCCGTGCCATCTATAACAAAATTAGATGATTGGCTCAAATGACTAACCAAGAAAAATTTTGGATAAATATCACTACAACGCGATATGCAAAAAACGAACACACTCAAACCCAAACATCGTGTTGTACTGCATTTAGAATCAAAGAAACTCCAACATGCAAAAAAGGCTCAAACAAAAAAAGTTGGATTAAATTCACTACAACGCGATGGGAAGACTTCCAACGCCCCCATATTGCGTTGTATTGAATTCACAATGAAGAAAACTCCAATACATAAAATCGGCTCAAAGGACCAATAAGGACGAATTTTGAACAAGACTCACTACAACACAATAAGAGGACTTCCAACACATTGAATCCCCCATATCGCGTTGTACTGCATTCACAACCAAAGAAACTCCAGCACACAAAATAGGCCCAAGTGACAAACAAAGAAAACATTTTGGATAAAATTCACTACAACACGATAAGAGGATATCCAACACATTGAATCTTCCATATTGTGTTGTATTGAATCCACAATGAAGGAAACTCCAACATGAAAAATCAGCCCAAATACAACACGATATACAAACAAACGACATATTCAAACCAATAAATCACGTTGTACTACATTCACAATCAAAGAAATGCAAAATAGGCTCAAACGATCAACAAGGAAATAATTTTAGATTGAATGCACTACAACACGATGGGAAGTCTTTCTACACATTGAAACCCCCATATCGCGTTGTATTGACTTCATAATGAAAGAAACTCTACACATGTTAGACACCTATTTTACAAGTATTGGTACTAATCAATACAATGCGAGATGAGATCCCGTAACTGTGATGTCCTCGTGTTGTAGTGATTATACTAAAGGGAGAGCAGTGTTGTAGTGTTGTGTTTTTTGTTAGGAATCTCTCGAGAGTCCACATAGAAAAGGAAGAAGAAATCATGATGCAAGTTAAAAAATTTGGATTGAGAAATGGATACTTACTTGTCAACAGGATGTTGTCCACACGAAGGGATGAGATGGCATAGACAACGGAGAGCAGATTACGTCAATGAAAAGCTACTTTTTACAAAGAGCTTTCTACTTAATTCTGTGATTAAGGGTTTAACAGAAGGGGCCCCACCTTAAGTAGATGTGACGTCGCATGATGACGTCAGAAGTAATGGTGTTAAGTGCACGCGGCATGCAATGATGATGATCGAATGCATGAGTGACATGTGTCTATCACTCATGTGAAAGAACGTGGGTGACCTCCAATGTAATCATGGCACGTGTAAAGACCGTGGGATACCACACATACTCCCACATGCATTATTTATAGCACGAGTTTTAAACACTCAAGAGGCTTTTTTTTTCATGTAACTATTTTCTTGCGCTTGCTTGCTCCTCTCTGCTGATAGTGCGATCGTTTTTGGTAATTCTCCTAATCTTCTCGACACTGATCCATGATAGTCCCCAACCTTAAGGCAATTTTAAGGTGAGTTCTCAAGTCTTATCGGCCTTAAAATGTTCGTTTTCATACTTGAATGATTGTGAGCGTCATTCCTTCTTTTCCTATGCAAATCATGTATAATTGATTTGAGCTTCAGTACAACGCGATGTAGGGCTTCCCTCAAGAATGTCTACCCTAAATCGCGTTGTATTGACTTGCATTATATACAAGGTCAATATAGCACAAATTCGAAACCCTATGGGCAATCGCCGGCCCATACTCGCGTTTTTAATAGAAATTGGCTAAATTCACAAGCTTTAGAAGCTGCTTTTTAGTGTTTTTTACATGTTTGTGCAGTATAGACCTAGTATATTATCAATACAATGTAATAAAAGGCTTCACCCACCAACATCCACCCTATATCACGTTGTACTGACTTGCAATATAGGTGGTTAGTATAGCACGAATATGGAACCCTATGTCCAATTGGCTACGTTGCATACTTGTGCAATGTGAAACCATACGGTCGTTGTAATGAAAAATTATAGTATTGCGAGCTTTAGAGGCCCATTTGTTGCATATTATTGCCATATAGACCTTGTATATATTGTGAGTACGACACGATATAAGGCTTCCCCCCTCACCAACGTACGTAAAGCGTGTTGTACTGACTTGCAATATAGAAGGCCATTTTAGCTCGAATATGGAACCCTATTGCATATCTCTGTCTCATGGTCATGTTTGCTGAAATTTTAACAACGTAGCTTGAATACATAACCTTACAAGGGATTGTTGTCTGGCCCATAGTTGTGTTATAATGAAAAGTTATAGTATTGCTAGCTTCTAATGCATATTTGTGCAACGTGGACTGTATATATTTTGGTTCAACACAATGCGATATCAAGCTTCACTCACCAACATCCACCGTGAATCATGTTGTACTACTGACGTTTGCACTGTAATTGTAGATCTCCATTATTCTTTCATTGTTGTGTAGATAACAATCATTTCGGCATCTTCTTTCTGCTTGTAGATGCATCTTTTTGAGATCAAGGTCGAACATGATATTGGGTTTGACCAAACTCCTAATGAGAACTTGTTCGATTTCCTTCACAAAGTTAGCCACACCATCTCCAACCTCAGATTTCACGTATGTTTTCTTTCCATTTCTCCATCGAGAGTATGATCTTGTCTAGATGCACATATCTCCAAGAGAGAGTAGCAATACCAGGGGACAACTTTGAATGATGTAGTCATCCTGGACAATGTTTAGTATATGCATGTGGACAATCTTTTTTCTGTCATATCGTCAAGAGATAAGGTAAACAAGGATATTTCAAAGGTTCTGGGGGATAAGAAGACAACACACAGTAAGTGCCTAGTACACAAGCATAAATGTCATCTTGTTGACTACCACTATGAGTTTATTTGCTATTTGCATCTGCTACTTGAGGATGAGAAAGGTTTAATAGAAGGAGATGAGGAAAGGTTAAAGGGAACCTTCAAGAGCAGAAGCTGATGAGGTTCACGAGGTTGCAGAGGAGATAAACTTGGCCGCGGAGAGGGAATTGAGCAATTTAATATTGATGCCCTCAGTGTGAGAAGATACCCAAGTTGTTATAGCTGCTATGAGGAGCTCATTGTAGTAGAGAAAACATAGCACATTCTGACCTCACTCCTCCTTGTATACCCAATAGGTGACCACCAGTATGTCCTCTTAACAAATATTCAAGCGTTTAACATCAGGGAGAACTACTACCTCACCATCATCGCACATAATCTTGACAAAGATAATGATTTCATCGATCCAAGTGTGGATAAGTATCTTCTACCGGATTCAAATATCAAGGACAGTAAGTATCATATTCTTGCTCATATATTAGCAATGATGTACAAGGATACTCGTCACTATGAAGCCAACCTTCCCAACTGAAGAGGAATTTCAAGATGATCAACAAAGATTCAATAGTTCACAAAGGGAAGAGGAGTCTTCAATTGTCCAAGATGCCAAGTCATTAATCAACTTATGGACAAATGATTTACTTGTTGATGACAAGAATCAAAAGGTCTAATTATAATAATTTTGAATATCATGATAAAGCTTCATATTTCATTTGTTTTGTTGGCTTATGGACAACTTTGTTTTGTAGCTGGTGGTGTATGACGATGATCAAGATCACAAGTGGGAGGACTCGAAAAGGACTCAACATTGGGAGAGTATATTAACCGGCTCAAATTTTTAGAGGTCATTATATTCTACAAAAAGTTTTCAAAGGATAAAGCCGAATTCCCATTGTTTGCAACATGTCTTGGGGGATACCCCATCAGGTGGAATGCAAACAAAATCATGCTTTTGGAGAAGCAGGTAGTGGTGCGAACCTTCGGGCAGGGCCCCGGAGTGTATTCTCTAAGGAACAAATATTACTTAGCCTACATCGCATATGGGATCAAGGATCGCAAGATGTTAAGTGAATATGGCAAAAGGCAGCTTCTCATATTCAAAAGACCAAGAGTTTCGCCAGTTTTACGATTGCAAGATGATGCTGAGCCACAGGATGATGCCAAGCCATCTATAAAGAGGGAAAAGCTTCACGCACCAGAGGATGCTAGCGGCAGGATCAAGAGTAGCAGAGGATGCTAGTCGACAAGATCAAGAGTAGCAATAGACTCCCATCCATTGTAAAATATTGGTTTTTTAATGTAATACAATGACACTTCTAGAGTATGGGCTTTTTGATTTGGCTCTATTGTTGTATCCATGTTTTTAATATCTAAAAGTTTGAAAGTATCCATGGGAGGTGGTGAATATAGAGAAGCATAAATTGAAACAAATTAAAATTTTATTCAAGTCACTAATTTATAATTGTGAATTTAATTAAAGAATCAAAATTTCAATATCTAAAGCATTAAGCCTCGTGAATTCAATGTGTTCTATCGGCTTTGGCTTCTTTCTCCTCTATCCTAACTGCAAACCTCATATACCACCACATGAGTAATTGTCTCAATGCACTCACTTCATGGATTCCACCACCATGCGAGGTGGCCTTCTGAAACCTACAACGAGCATGCCAATGTGACTATGCCTTGGGTCAACCAGATAGCTAAGCTTCCCTGATTTGCAAAGTAGGGACCACGAGCCTCCAAAATGTGCTGGAATAAAAATGACAACAGCATATGCACATTGGTTATTTTCAACAAGAACCACTAAACAACATAAGAACATACAAAATTGGAGATCTTACCATATAATGTGTTATGCTACTTAATGTCCATGCTTCACAAATACCTTGAGCTTCAGTTGCAATAAATGCATTCTTCACATCTTGCAATCGTGCATGCACAAGATCATCACTAATTGTTCTGAACATTAAAGTGAAAGTGTAGACTTCACCATTTGTCTTGACAAGACTTTTGAGAGTTCTCCATTGTTGTTTAAGGTTCTTCAGCTTATCAATCTCGACATGTATACGACGTTTGTGGTTACCACTATTTTTTGACAATGCAATAAGTGGTCTTTGTTCTCTTACTCGTTCACATGCATCCAAGTTAGAGGTGGGTCCATGTTTGACTGTCTTCTCTAATACCCCTTCTAATTTGTTATTCTTGGCCTCTAGATCCTTTGCTTTTTGTTCCAATTCATGGTTCTGCAAATACTGAGCATGAACAACTTCTACCAACTCATTGTATTCATTCTTTTTGTTAGACAGTTGAGCATTTAACTGCTTGATACGAGGTTCCTTCATCATCAGCATCCTTTGTGATGACGATATCCAAATGCTTTATACCTGACTAGCAAGCGTTGTTGTGTAACCCAAAAAGCCAACATTTCCCTCACAAACATATTTGATCAAAGAAGTTAGGCCTAAAAATTTAGGTGGTTGTTGGGTCAAGGGATCAGGTGGGTAAATTGATCCTTGTATCTATATATCAACATGCTTTCTCCCCAATTCCCGGGCTTGTTGCATTACATAAGGGTTGACCTTAGAAGCCTATGTTCTCTTATAAGAGGAGCATACTCATCATCCAGGTCCACATGTATAAATCACTTCTTAGAATTATCTCTGATGTTCTGCAGACCACAAAACAATATTGAAATTATAATCAACTCCTTTCTTTGCAAAAATATACGGTGTAGTAAAAAATTATAATTAACTCCTTTCTCTGCAAAAATATACGGTGTAGTAAAACATTATCATTAATTTCAGACACTTGCATTTCAAATAACATAAAAATTAATGTCCTCTAAACATGTGCGTACCTCCATTGAGCACTGTAGCAACACTTCTTGATCCCCTTCTTAATGCAATAATACTTCCTCGTAGCAAAATAATTGAGTATAGAAAATCAATGAAGGAAAATATGACTTTTTGGTTCCACTTGAAGGCACCAGAAAGCCAAATCTCTCTTCATTGTTGTCCATACATAAATAATATGTGAGGAAAGAGGAGATTCAGGTGAAAACTTAGAGGCTTCCTTGAGAGATTGAAGATTTGAATGGAGGGAATTAAAATGGAGAAGAGTGCCTATTGAATGAGAAAAACTCACCCAATGACAACCACCATAACTTCATGCAAATACACTAGAATAGAACTTAAGCATGTTTAATTGCGCTAACAAATGACTAGCTTTCACACTAGACTGGACAAAACATAAAAAAGATCAATGGCCACTAGTTCTAGTCTTAAGCAAGTATGTACACAAAGTTTGTGACTTCCTATATTAAGCTTTGGGTAAGGCCACTTCATAGATTCCAATGCTATTACAAATGTGAATGGCAATGCACCTTACGGTAGGATAGACGACAAAACTACGTTAACTGAAAAAGTGGTTAACATCCTTCCCTTCCTAATGGTGACTTTTTCTTGTGTCACCAAGATCGGGTGGTGAAGATGCTACCGGTTCCAGAGATGGTCAAAGATGTAGTTAGTGAGAGACCAATCTATGAGCTTTGGGTTTTGTTAGAGATAGAATTCAGTTAGTTGTTGAGTTAGGAAGCATGTCAAGGTTATATGTGGTGTATTGTGGGTGTAAAAATGATTGATGTGAGGCCTCATCTCCAGGGTTGTGAATTGTTTAGGTTCATACAAAAAGAAAGAGAGCTCATATATAAAATTGCTTTGCGAACGATGAGTGCGTGTAATACACTCTTGTTTACTCACTTCTCTTGTAATGTTTCTTAATGAGTAGCAAATATAGATATCTAGTAAGTATGTGTATAGTGTGTACACGCCGCTCTCATGCAATGTCATATTAGCTTTGCCTGGTTCGTAAAGTATGATCCCAATGAAAAATTGCTTTGTTTTTGGACCCACTCAATTTCATTGCCTCCTCTATTTTCCATTTGGGTTTCTAGCTAGTGTGAAATTTCCTTTATATCTACCTAGAATCTAGGTGGCTAACATATTTTCGGTGGTTCTATACATTGGCTCATTCTTGCTTATATGGTTTGGATAATTAATAATATGGTCTAAGTCTATCACAAATTTAGATTAGGACACTCCTTTACTATGGTGTCTTCCTCTTTCTCTTCTATTTCTTCAATAAAGTTCACCCTTACTACTGTATTAGGTTTGTTATGCTTTGTCAACTCTTATCTTTGTCTTTGTAAATTTTTTGTCCTTTATGATGCCTAAAATCCCCCCCTGTCACACAAGCCCGAGCGGAGCGGCCTTCCATAAACCAAGCTTCATAACACGGCTCCACCGACCTATCGAGCGCGTCTCGCGCGTTTTCCTTGCGGGTCTCACAGTCACTTGATTTCATCCCCAGCCCGGCTCCCACAACCTAGGCTCGGGACTTGCCTTCCATCCATGATCCGTCGGCGCGTCTCGGATGGCTCACCGGCTCATCGTTTCCATCGTTTTTGGCCCCGTTTCCATGTTTCGGCAATGTCACTGTCAAGGCGGGGAGGGCATCCCCCAGAGGCACTCGGCACCACGGAACCTCACTCGCAACGCGAGAGGCCTAACGTGCCTACCCGCCGGTGCGTGAGTGCTTCTATGTGTGCCTAAGATGGGTCCGTGCTACGCCGCTCCATCGCACCTCATCCCCATAAAGATGCATATTCTTTGGCACGGGCTAGCATACCCCCAAGGCACCAAGGGTCTTGGATAGTACTCCCACCTCACATACACCCCCCTTTATGGAATTGACGCCCTCATCAATTGCCTTCGACACCAAAGGTTGAGTATATGCATCTCAAAGTATGATCTTTGTGCATAGTGATAGATAGTAAGTAGACGCGGGAATCGTAACCCTGCTTTATAGCCATCAGCAAGGTCAGTGTCGAACCTGTTTTACAATGAAAAAAATGGTGCATATTTTTGTATTTTTGTATTTTTTTCATCTAAAGGCCCGAACTTCAAGCCCCTGCTTGAGAGTCCCCCAAATCCCCCAAAATTTGGCGAGGTGACTAAGTGGTCTCGTCGAAGCTCCTATGTGAGCTGAGTTTAAGTGATTACCTAAGGCAATGTAGTTTTTCCCGGAATGCATAAGCCTTCATGGAAGTCGAGATTTGTCCGCCGAGTTGACACCAACTTGGTTGCAACATCTTTTCTTCAAATCTGACTTCACATTCCTTTCCGTTGGAGCGTTGTTCTGAGCCTTGTTGCTCATCGATGCCCCTTAAGCTCTTTGTGCAAAAATCTTCATGGACAAGAGTTGCCCACCTCACTGACTCCAGCTTGGTTTGCCCCCTCTTGTGCCACTTCCAACCCTGTACTTGGTTGCCTTGGACCTTCTTGCCCTGCTTCAACCTGCTTTGGTACATAGGTGCATTGATCCTTTTTGACAAAGTGCCTTTGGCCCCACCTGACGCTAAGTGAAACCATCGCGATTCTTTGGCATTCGAACCTTTGCACCTCTTCGGCCTTGGTTCGTCGGCCTTGGTTCAACCTGACTGAGTGCTCTAGCTTGCCTTGACATCAACACTTGCTTTGCCATGCTCTAGACCCGAAACCTGTTTAGGCGATCTTGACCCTTGAGTTTGAGTATGCATGTTCATGTTCAACAAGGCACAAAGTCCATCAACTTAGTCCTGCTTAGGCCCCCATGACACCATGACGACCTTCACATGAGCCTTGTTTCCTGACTCTGCACCATCCCCTTGAACCTTTTGTTCAGATCGTGTCATGCCGTACTGTGAAGATTCTAGTCTTCTTAGACATTATCCCAACAAGCTCTGCTTGGACGGCTAGATCCCATGTTTTACTTGCTCCAACTCTGTCTCGGGCCATACCTTCTGCTTTGCACTCACTTTGCCCTTTGGCTGGATATGAGTGCTTGCCACAACCAAGTTCCCTTCTAACTTCAATGAGCCAGAAGCCACTCTATCCCACCCAACTGCATGCACACTGCCACTTGCACATCCAGCTGTTTCCATCTTTAGGTAGCCTGGGCCAAGTCTCCCTTTGGACTTCAGTGAAACGACTGCCACTTCACCTCACGCAACCATCTACACAACTGCCACTTTGCACAAACGGCTGTTTCCATCTTTCGTTAGCCTTGGCGAACCAAACGACTCGGGTCCACTTGACCAACTCCACTTGTACCTGTTCACGCCCTCACCCAAAGTGCTATGTTCCCGACACTACGATTCCATGTCCTGTGCTTGAGGGTTTGCAAGTAGTCACCTTCATCAAACTTGCTTTCCAAAGCCATTCAACTCATGAGCCATATAACCTGAGTCCACCTTCTCAAGTCTAGTTATACCTGCTCGCCCCCTCATACAGAGTGCTATGTGCCCGGCACTATGGTCCTTGTCCTGCACTTGAGAGTTCACAAGTAGTCACCTTCTTCAAACCTGTTTTCCCAAGTCACATAACTATGTGCCTTTGCAGTCCTTGTTGACCTGATCTGACACGTTGCTGCTTAAAGAAACTTCACCCTCCCCGGATTGCTCCAATTCGGGCCATCATGGGCCCCAAAGCGCTTGTGGCAGCACCTTAGAACCCATGGGTGTAGTCGAGGTAAATCAAACCTGCGTCGCTTGACAACCCACACAATGACCTTGTGCGCCGCTTGACGACCCGCACAGCCACTTCCTTGGACCACTACATGGCTCACTTTCCCTTTATTAAACGGGGCTCTTGGTGCCATGTCTCGGCCTTACCCTTACCCGAGTGTGGTTTTATTTGGTCCTGCTTTATTCGGGCAATGCGTACACCTCTGCGGGCTACACGACCACATGGGACCCCTCATGGTCCGGAGTGTTGCTTGCATTTCCCATGACTCTTGGTGCCTTGTTAGGCCTTACCCTCACCCAGGCGAGTCTTCGGTGTTGCGGTTGCTGGCGAGCAGCTCTCCGGACCGAGAGTGGTCCCCCCCTTGTGGCCGTGTAGCCCAGGGATCTTGGTGCCTCTCCTAGGACTTACCCTTACCCAAGTGGAGAGCTCAGTGTTGCTTTGGGTCATGGGTCTCTTGGTGTCGTCTTTGGCCTTACCCTCACCCACATGCCCGATGTGTGCCACCATCATTACATCTTCCGGGTTGATTACCGTACCGTAGCTCGGTGGTCTTTGTGCTTTGCCACCATCATTACATATTTCGGGTTGGTTACCGTACCGTAGCTCGGTGGTCTTTGTGAAGGTTGATTGCTTGGCTCTTAGAAACCTGAAAGGGATGTCGACACCTTCTGTCTCACCTTGCTTGGCTCTTAGAAACCTGAAAGGGATGTCGACACCTTCTGTCTCACCCTGCTTGGCTCTTAGAAACCTGAAAGGGATGTCGACACCTTCTGTCTCACCCTGCTTGGCACTACGGAGGAGTGCGGGGATCGGCATGCTTGCCTCACCTGAAGTGATCCTTGGTTGATCTGAAAAGGGGCTTCAGCTCCTCCACCAACCTAACCCTTGTTCTGGCACTTCGAAGGAGTGCGGGCTCCCTCTTTGCTGCGTTCACCCTTTGGCTTGATCCTGCATGATCTGAGAAGAAGATTTGGCTCCTCCGACCTAACCCGTGTTCTGCACTGCGAAGGAGTGCGGGCTCCTGCTTTGCTGCGTTCACCCTTAGGCTTGATCCTGAATGATCTGAAGAGGGACTCAGCTCCTCTGGCCTATCCCATGCTCTGCATTTTGGAGAAGTTGGAGCTACTACTTTGCTGCATCTGCCCAAGACGTAATCCTTTATGATTTGAAGGGGCTTCGGCTCCTTCGGCCTAACCCGTTTGCATCATGATGAGAGAGGGTGGCCCCATTGCCACATGGCACACCATGGCCTTAGCGGACGCCTTTACCACTTACATGATTCCCAAATGATTGGCTTGGCGGCTTGCATTCTACTCTTACTTTTGGGCACCACACCAACACGACGTCCCATTTCGCCGCATCCAATTTCTTAGCATAAGCAAACCCGGCCCCATAACCAATGCTCTTTGTGCGTGCGTGGCCCCTTTGTTTCCTTCTTTCCTTGACCTTTGAGTGGCTACTAGCCCGCGGTCCCCATTTGAGGTGATGCTGGTCTATCAAGTGTCACTTTATCTCATTGCCTACCTCGTCGTTTTCTTCAAAGCATCACCTTCCCTTGGTGGTAACTCTTAAAGATCCCGAGCTCGCTATTCTTCTTTGTTTGAAGTGCTGTCAGCCCCACCAGGATCCAGTTGCATGTTTCTCTAATCAACTTGAGTGCCAACATCTTCAGATGGACTTGCACCCGAATACCTTACCTCACATGGAACCCAACTGTCCATTGGCCTCATGGCCAGAATAGGCCAACTTTGGAATCTCTTCGAACGGACCACACGCTTGCTATCCCCTCGAAAAACTGATCATTTTTCATATATAGCGTGTCCCCAGATTCCATCGTTCGGACCCCCGTCGGGGACTGCGTTGTTCCGGGACGCCTCGCATCAGCAGCTTGGGGTCTGGCGGGTTCAACCAACCACACCATCCTATGCCTTGCTTCCCACTGCTCGAGATAGGTATAAGCAACCATGGGCAAAAGCCGCCCGCAGGCGGCCCTCCACAAACCAAGCTTCATGACATGGCTCCACTGGTTCGTCGAGCGCGTCTCGTGCGTTTTCCTTGCGGGTCTCACCGTTCACTTGCCTTCATGCCCGGCCCAGGCTCGGGACTTGCCTTCCATCCATGATCTGTCAGCCCGCCCGTCGCATGGCAGGGCACAGCTTGCTGGTCCGTCGGTTCCACCGTTTTCGGTCCCGTTTCCATGTTTCGACAATGTCACCGTCAAGGCGGGGAGGGCATCCTCCGGAGACACTTGGCACCACGGAACCTCACTCGCAACACGGGAGGCCTAACGTGCATACCCGATACGTGAGTGCTTCTACGTGTGCCTAACATGGGTCTGTGTTACGCTGTTTCATTGCACCTCATCCCTATAAAGATGCATATTCCTTGGCGCGAGCTAGCACACCCACAAGGCACCAAGGGCCTTGGATAGTATTCCCTCCTCACCCCCCTCCCCCCTCTTTCTTTCATAGGTGTACAACGAGTTGAAAGGGCCCTTGCCATTATTATTAATATCCTCTTTGCCTTTTCGAGATCCTTGATCAAGTTGTGTTCGGAAGAGGCACGTAACGAATCAAGAAAGTGTGCACGCGTATTGATAAAGCCAAAAGCTATGTGTACAGATTAAGGGCATCATTATCAGTCGAAGAAGCGAGATGAATTCTAGTACCTTAATCTGCTGGCGGCGGCGGCATGTAGTCGATGACGCCAACTTTTTCTCCATTCCTATAATTAAACAATTTATTAAAAATATTTTTGGTGTTAGATTTCTCTTTGCTATCCGTGTACCGACTCAGATACGCAGAAGGGTACGGCGGCAGCCAAAGAAGGGCGGAATGTGTACGCGGCGGACTGATCTACTAAAGGATGCGATGGATACTTCTGTTCTCAGAAAGGTATTATGCCGTAAGGATTCGTACGTCCGTGGAGGGTTTTGCACATCGATTTTCTTTTCTTTCGTTTTTTCTTTAAAAGGAGTATTTTCTCAAATTTAGGTTTTTTTTTTAAATTATCAACCTTACATGCAAACAGCATAAGTTTTAGCACGAAACCTCCCCGCAGCCAGCGAGCGACGATAAGAGAATGGGCCGAAATCTGATGATTTTGGGATTTGCTTCAGAATTCATTTTATTCTAAGCTCTATAAGAAATTCTTTAAACGTTTGTGTGTAGAGGAGCAATTGTGGCCTATTTGGAATCCTGCTTATCCTTGAAGCCTGTATACAAGAAGAAAATGCTGGAATTTTTCTTGAACTCTTTACCTAGTGGTTATGAATGCGTTTGATGCTTATAAAGCTGAAAACCCTGAGAAGAAAGCTGTGATGGATCTGACTTCTACATGCAGCTTCTTGCGTTAGTAGTTTTGCAGATCAAGAGTAGTGCTGTAACCAAAGTGCTCTTCTGCCTGCAAATACCACAAGGTCTATTGGCCGTTCATTAAAGTCAAATGTGTTCATTGGGAAAATGCTGCATAGAAGTGCCAGTGGATGGCAAAACTGAATATGCAGTAAAGCCAAAATGCAGAAGTGTTGGCATGTCAAACGTGGATGTATGGATTACATCTTACGCAAGGCTTGTGATTTGGCGTGACGGTGTGACTGTCAAATCTGCCAAATCTTTGTGAACAGTCTTGGTGGGATCATGTAAAGTTGTTAATGGGCTATTTGGATAGCCTATTAAACATCTTCTTGGTACACGAGATAAGTTATGGGGCTACAGGAGCAGCATGAGTTTGGGTGAAACATGTTCTATTGCTGTACGACCATATGAAAGATATCTAGAAATTGTTTTGAACTGGCCAATCAAGTTCTTCGAATGCCTGGGACATTTTATTACTGCCTGAAGATCCTTTGGTTTTTGGATCAAGGATGTCTGCAAAATGTTATGGAAGATTGGGAAGCTTTGATGCAGCAAATGACTGGACAACAATGGCCGGATATGCCTGCATTTGTTGCAAAGTACTCTTCCATAACCAAGGGAGAGTGTATATAAATTAACAAATATATAAGATAACATAATTAGATTCAATACCTGAAGGTGTCCCAGGAAGGTGGGCATGGCTCTCCTAACAACTGGCATGGCAGCTCATGTGGAACTACTCCGTTGCTTCTTGTCCACTGCCTTAACCAGAAAATATAATGAAATGACTTTCATGCTCCAAGAGGTACCTTCTACTCTGCTATGGCACGATCATTTGAAAAACCAAGTTAGTTCATAGTTCAAAAACTGAAGACATACACAATGCTTGGGAGTAGACTACTGCCAGGAGTTCCAACAGCTTCTGTTCACCCAATAAATTCACGCCTTGTCCTCCACAAATTCAGATGAGCTCATTACATGTGGACAATCCTAGCTAATGGATGAAGTTAAAGTTGTTAGAAGATAAGACGGACACTACTAAACAAGACCCAATGTGGGAAAAAGTTGCTCATCAAGATACAAGTAGGATGGCTGATGGTTAAAGTGAGTCAGCTTTAGCTTATGCACTTATTGCATATCATAGATGTAGCTTTTATTATTAAACGTTAGGGTGGACAATGACTAACAATGTATGTACACATTATTTCTTAAGGTGTGGTCTCGCTAGTAGCAGAGTGTTTGGCCTTTGTGAATCCAGTCCACAAAGCTTTTGGAGAAGACCCCGATAGACGCTGCTCGGATCCGTATGATCCCACTCCCAACATCGTGTTCTTGCAGGGTGCCGAATGCATCCATGTCGTCAGAGCTTTCCGTCCTTGCATCCCTGTTATACTTCCGCTCATTTGAATTGCCCAGCAGTGCATTTGTCAAGTCCTGCATTGAACACATACCATTCCATCAGTGGTTGAAAATCAATAATTGAATTAGGAACTGATTAAATTATTAAATACTTATAACATCTTATTGATGTATAAAAGGGGAAGTCTGACACCAAAGCCTGATCCTGGGAGCAGTTAGTGGATGAGCTGGGCAAGAAGGCAGAGTTATAAATGCATGTGTACAGGCACAGGCAAGCACATATGCCCATGAGGGGCGCACAAAAGTGCCCTTGCACATGAGGCTGGATACACAGCTCCCACCTGCCAAGGAGAAGCAAAAAGCGCTTTCAAAATGTCACTCTCCCCTACCCTACTGTTCCCCCAACCAACTCCCGCCCCTCCACAATTTCAGGGGAAAAAGCTGCAGCTTTGAGTTGACCCAACCTGGTGGGCAGGAGAAGCACAGCTGTCTGTATCCAGCCTGCCCATGTTCGTGTTGGTTTTTTTTTTTGGGAGGCGGGGGTGTGTATGTGCATGACATTGATGATCTATACCTGAAAATATTCATTGTTCTCATAGATATCTGACTCTTCACTTGTGCCAGGCAGAAGCCCACTGCCTTGCCAATTATCACCATCAGTAGCAGTCACCGAATGCCTGTACAAAAAGACAACCGCACTGATTTCTATGAGGAAACACCCCAGTTAGAACTCAACGATGACCATCTAATTGACATCTCACCTTTCCTGTGCATCCTCTTCGCATGAGTTACCCGACGAAGACAGCCAATCAATATCAGCACAATCACCAAGGCCTCGAGACTCTGCAGCTTTGTTAAGCGAACTGTACGCACCATGTAGCGTGAATGGGTTGGCTTCTTCATGCCTACACATTACACACTACCATCATTAATCCCTTGATGTTTTAAACAAGGCCCCTTTCCTCCCCCTCTCTAGTAAAGCATGTGAGGGAAGCTTGCAAAGCCACAGCCAGCATTAAAAGAAACAAACATTAATATACTGAAAAAACATGAAAAAAAAGGATACCTTGCATCTGTAAAGCACATAGATTCCTCATCTACGAAACCTTTTCTCATTTCTGCTTCACTTATTGTTAGACCTCGTCTTGCCAATCCATTTGAAGGAGGTGTTGTCTTATTAGTGTAAGTTGGTTTCATGGAAACTGTATCCGGCAACATGCTTGAGTTGCCATTCTGTTCAAGCATGTTCCCTGCAGACAAGGATCTTTTGAAGGATAACCTGTGAGCAAAAAATAATTAAAATGTGGATCTGAGAGCTATGCTCTGGAATTTCTTAAAGCATGATATTTTTTTCTGTAACGAAGATGGAGACAAGGTTAAAATATCAAAGAGACACTCCGTTATCTTTAAAGAGTATGTTAGGACCATATGCACTCAACAACTCGTGAAACACAGACGGCAGGGGCTATGGACGCGGCTTGAGGACGCGGCTTGATTGCGCCTCCATAGCCACCCACCATCGTCAGACCCTGACAGCACCGACAGACAAGGCATAAGTGTAGGGGAGCTTGATTACACACTTGATTATTTTAAAAATGTACCCCTCTCACCTCAAATCATTCAGGGGATCATCTCCAGCTCGCCTTATTTGCAGATGGTTATCAGAATCTAGCTGCCAAAGCTCAAGTTTACCAACTTCAGGACGGAAATGCCCCAGAAATCTGCATTCACAGGCTCATGCAACACTTGCTGTAAGGACGCGTCATCTCTATTAGTCTAGATTAAATTGAATGCAGATATATTTAAGAGCTGATTACACGCGATATTAGCTGCCAGAGTAGAAAGAAAACAATGATGAATCCAAAGTTCTAGCCCCGCAGCCCCCTGGCACAGCAATGTGGCAGCTGCAGCCTCTAGATTTAGAGGGCTTCGGAGATAGAAGCTCCAACGTCTAGATTAAGAATGGGGTTTAGAGGAGCTTGAACTCTCAAATGGGAGGGCACAAGCCCAAGAATGCCCACCCATCATCAAATATCTCAAATCATTTTGAGACATCATCTTGCACAACTCAGACAGCTGGACAGTATCCGGTCTCTGCACAACAAACACAAAATTGAGGCCGTAAAAAAAGAGAGGATTGATGGTGAAGCTCACATGTTTATAGCATCCTGCTTTTCCCCATCCAAGTAGGCATTATTATAATGTCGCCGTATGGATCTGAAAAATTCCAAAGATTGGATAGTTGCATTCCATCTACCTTGCCGCTGCGAGAAAACCTGTGATCGAAAACACTGGCTTCAATCAAAAGAAAATACGAGGCAGCTCCCCACCTGCACTGCAGCTTCTAGTTAAAGATGGATGGATTCAAGTCAGAGTCAGGTGTTCCAGTTATGATCACTACAAGCCAACCTGTAAGCATTAGTTCTGTTTTTTGGAGGCCTGGCCGGTTCTCATGAAAGGTCTTTTTTAAAGAACTTGATCTAAAGGGCAGACAACAGGTCCTGGCAATCCACAATGCACATATGTGATGATCCTTATTCCTGTTGAAGAGAATCTAGAGATTGTTCAAAGCACTGTTGCATCCATTAGTTTGCATTTTCTGGTCCTGAGTCCTGACCTTGCCAATGTTGTGAGTGAGGTGGTAAGAATGAACACATGCAAGATGACCAACCTAAGCCTTTGTCAATGAATGCTCAGCCATAAGTAGAGACCGTGGGGACGGAGAAAGCCGGCATGGAAACTTTCTGACCGTGTCCAACTAGGCAGGGGAAAACATGAATTGTTTTTTCATTTAGCTGCCTTAGGAGCCAAATTGGATGTTCATTTCAGATTGAGGAAGGTGTCCGCATGGATACACTGAAAAAAGGTAAAGGTGTGTGCAAGACTTGCCAGTTGGCTCGGAGACTTTGGCTCCCCTCCGAGTCTGTATGATCTTCTACCACTCTTGATTCACCACCCCCGACAGTGGCACAGCGGTCTCCTTCTTCCCCCTCAGTGTCGCCCCCAGTAGTGACTCGGACTGCGAGACAGCGTCCTCCGCTATCCTTTCTCAGGCAACCACTCTCTCCCTCCATGTAGGAGAGACAGATGACTCAGTGATATAGTCACCACCCATTGCTGGCCCCTGGCACACATGAAGCTAGGAGGGTCAGGGCACTGAAACCAGATGGATCCCTCGCCTCCTCGAGTCTAGAGGTGGTCTTGTGTGTCTTTCTGCATGCGTCAGTGGTGGTACCCCTTATGCCGGCTTATCACTGCCTCTACTGTGATGGGTGGAGCCCCAAGTATGCATATAGCAGGGCGAGAGCAGAGTGGGCTTTCATGGAAGGCAGGATCAGGACTCACCTAACTCGCCTTCAGCCACAGACAGATAGTGACTACTCCCCCTTCAAACCATCCCCAAAAACCCTCCATGCAGAGGGTGCACCGAGCAGGTCTCATTCCCTCCATCCGTAGCCATGTGGATAGTCTCCTCAAACATTCATGGGTGGGTGGGGTTCTTTTTCAAGAGCTACAGAAAGCCGTTGTAGGAGTCTCGGTGGACATCCTTTTCCATCGGGAGCACCACTTTCTAGGACGTACCTATAGAAGTGAGAAGGTCTTGCCACGCGTAAGCCCAACAGAGCATGCAGTGACAGATGCAACCACATGTATGAGAGATAAAGACAGAGAGAGAGAAGGGGGAGAGAGAGATGGGAATAGGGATTTGACATAGTACACCATGCTGAGTGGGGAACAGGCCCCGCCCCCTCTTCAGGAATTTATTTTAGGAACAATCCACGGGCTTTTCCAAGCCAAGACCAATACAACAAATGAATACAATATCAAACAAAAGTGTCAATGTTGAGATTGGGCCGAATCGGTGTCGAGGCACAAGATAACTAATGCCAAGCTTACCACGAGGATGACCCACGAGAGACTTACACCGGGCTAGTACCAAAATCCAAAGTTTGAATCAAACTGAAGTTCCCAAGTTTCCACAAAATTCTTCTACACTCAATTTGGACAAAGACAATCCCAAGTGACTCCACACCAAAGTGATGAGTATGTTTTTTTTTCCACAAGGTAATTCCTGTCACCAGCTTGGACATTTCCCAGTATGAAAGGGGTCCGGTGGACTCCAAGATGTCTAAATATTTGGAAAGTACAAGCTTTGGGAATGGGGGATTATCCTAGAATACAAAGGACCACACTCCTAAAATTTAGGAGAGTTGCTATTTTTGGCCCGACTCCGATGGAAATTCTGTTCGCGTCATTACATCTGGAATTAAGCAGATACCAAGAGTTGGCAAAGTGCCTATGACAGAATGTCTACTAGTTGGGATATTTTTAGAGGTAAAGATTATGGAAGGACCCATCTTTTAGATTGGGACATGTGGCAAAGAAAGTGGACCAAAGTGAGACAAGTGGCCTGACACTTGTTAGAAAATGGATCAAAGTGAGACAAGTGGCCTCACACTTGTCACTTCAGCTATTGTGTGGCTCAAGGTAGGATCAAAACGTATGTACGGATCCAATCCGTACCGTACATCCGTACAATACAGGGATCCGTACGTACGGAGGGATCCGTACGTTTTTTTTTTTGGGTGGTTTCGGGTTTTTGCTTGCGATAGCGTCTGTACTCCGTATTTTTTTTTTTTGGGTTTCGACGATAGCGTCTAGACTCCGTACAGCATACACCTTCCGGTAAGGGCCTCTACAGTCTCTCTCTCTCTCTCTCTCTCTCTCTCTCTCTCTCTCCACTACTGTTGCCACCGCCTTTCCTTCAATTCGCCTCCCTCCCGGTGCCTCGCCACCCACGCCATCTTCTGTGTTCGCCTGTTGTTGCCCCCCTTTCCCCACCCACGCCATCTTCTATGTTCGCGTACGTACGGAGGGATCCGTACGTTTTTTTTTTTGGTGGTTTCGGGTTTTTGCTTGCAATAGCGTCTGGACTCCGTATTTTTTTTTTTTGGGTTTCGCCGATAGCGTCTAGACTCCGTACAGCATACACCTTCCGGTAAGGGCCTCTACAGTCTCTCTCTCTCTCTCTCTCTCTCTCTCTCTCTCTCTCTCTCTCTCTCTCTCTCTCTCTCTCTCTCTCTCTCCACTACTGTTGCCACCGCCTTTCCTTCAATTCGCCTCCCTCCCGGTGCCTCGCCACCCACGCCATCTTCTGTGTTCGCCTGCTGTTGCCTCCCTTTCCCCACCCACGCCATCTTCTATGTTCGCTTGCTGTTGCCTCCCTTTCCCCACCCACGCCATCTTCTATGTTCGCTTGCTGTTGCCTCCCTTTCACCACCCACCCTTGTTCAGGCCCCCAAGGCAGCAACATAACTCTCTCTCTCTCTCTCTCTCTCTCTCTCTCTCTCTCTCTCTCTCTCTCTCTCAGAGCCTTAGCCCACCATCTGTGGACCGTGCACTGAGCTCTCAGCCTCTCTCTCCTTCAAGTCTCTCTCTCTCTCTCTCTCTCTCTCTCTCTCTCCCTCTCACTCTCACTCTCACTCTCACTCTCACTCTCACTCTCACTCTCACTCTCACTCTCAGCTGAGCTGCCCACTAAATATTATGCATTGCATGATTGCTGAATCCTGATTGAAATTGTATGGCATTGTGCATTGAATTTGTCAGAGCAATCATGCCGAAGCGAGAGAACCCATACTGGAAGGAGCACACAAACGTCATTCGCATTGTGACTACTCCAGGGCAGGCAGGTAGTGGCACTCGACAATGGCAGTGCAAGTACTGCAATTTCACCCTCATGAGTACAATTACTCGTGTCATCAAGCACCTCACAGGCATTGGCACCACCAACAATTGTGCAGGGTGCAAGAGAGTGCCACAAGCATTGAGAGATCAGTTGATTGCTGAAAATTTCCCTGCAATGGGGGCAGGAAAATTTCCCTGCAATGGGGGCAGCTGGAAGAGGAAGAGGCACACAAGAGACACAGGATGCGCTTCATGATGCTCTTCTTGGAGACTTGGCCGGTCCATCCACGCAGGCTGATGAATCTCAGCCTGCCTCTTCTGAGCAGGCATCGTCTGCCAGAAAGAGGCCTTCTGTCATGCAAGATGAGAATGAGGGTGATACATATACGAAAAGGCAAACCACCTTGCCTTCTCGTGTGCATGCACAGTCTTGGGTCAAAGAAAGGCAAAAGGTGGCTGAGATGGAGATTGCTCGCACTCTCATAGAGTGCAATATCTCCTTCAATGTTTTGAGGATTGACCAATGGAAGAGGATCGTCAGAGCTATAGCCCAGGTTGGACACACGGAGTCATGGTCAGGGCTTGAGTACAAAAAGATGCGCACCACGATGCTTGATGAGCAAAAGGCCTTGATAGACAAGGCATTGGTGCCAGTGAAAGCAGGTTGGCAACAATTTGGTTGCACTATCATTTCGGATGGCTGGAGTGACACACAGCGACGACACATCATCAATATTCTTGTCTCTTCATGTCTTGGTACGTATTTCTTACGCGCTGTGGATGCTGGGAAGGCAGGCGAACGCATCACTGCTGAGAGTATCTATGAGCATATTCGCCAGGCAATTGTTGAGGTTGGTCCAGAGAATGTGGTGCAGGGCAAGGCAATGGGAGACATGGTGGAGGCGGAGTTTCCTCGCATTGTGTGGACTCCATGTGCAGCCCATTGCCTTGATTTGCTTATGGAGGACATAGGCAAGCCGAGTTGGGTGCAACCCACAGTTTCTGATGCCACGAAGATCACTACATTCTTCAGAAAGAAGCAGCAGGCATTGGCTATCTTTAGGAGCCATGGCAACCTAGATATGGTGCGGCCATCCAAGACAAGATTTGCCTATATGTATTTGGTGCTACACAGGCTTTTCAAATTGAGAGATCCACTATTACAGACAGTTGTGGATCCAAAGTGGAGAGATATGTATCATTCACAGACAGAGCCCACCAAATACATACAGAGACAGATACTGGATGAGACCCTCTGGATGGATGTGCAAACTCTCTTAGTGGCTTTGCAGCTAGTATTTGTACTTCTGCGAGTCACAGACATGGAGGGCTCCACTTTGGGCTTAGTGTATCACCTCTTCATGCAGATGAAGAGTCATATTGCAGCCTGTACGTCCCTGACACAGAATTGGTAAGTAAAATCTTGATTCTTGATGGCCGTTTACAGAATCTTGATTCTTGAGTCTTGACTTACTAATTGCTCTACTTCTCTGTTTATTTTACTCTTGCAGCCGAGATGATATATTGGCTATTGTGGATTATCGATGGGGGTATATGAGTCGCCCCATTCATGGGATGGTTGCATTCCTCCATCCTTTCTACAAGACGCCACTTCTCTTTCATGATAGGGAGCTGCTCACCTTACGAGATAGGTACATTAATAGTATGTATGATGTGGAGCAGCAATTGGAGATTGATGCGGAGCTCTGCAGCTGGGTCAACAACTTGGGACCCTCATTTGCTAGAGCTGTTGCTCTTAGACCAGAGGCCACCAAGCTTCCTCTTACTTGGTGGCAAAACTATGGAAGACAGGGTCTTCCACAGCTTACAGATATAGCTCTGCGAGTGCTATCTCAGGTATGTATATCATGTATGTACTATGCCATATATACTAGTCTAGTGAAGCTTATTGGGAATTGCCGAGCTCACATGAATGAAGCACTGTTTTTGAATTGGAGTGCAGGATTGTTCAACAGGTGCTTGTGAGCGCAACTGGAGCGCTTACTCGCTCATCATACAAAGATACGCAATCGTTTGAGCACCTCTCAACTAGAGAGACTAGTCTATTGTAGGGCCAACATGAAGCTCGTAAGAGCTTATCATGCTTTGGGCACCCCAAAACAGGTGAGTTTATCCTATTCATTCTCTTATAGGGATTGGCCTCCCATTTACATAGCTTTTATACTATAGTATACAAAAAGTTGAGTTGTTGACACTCCGCGTTCTATTTGGTTTTACGTTGAATAGGTGGATCCAACACGTGTCAAGCTGGTCCCAGATCCTACCACCATTGATGAGGCAGAGCAACGGTTGAGAGATGAGCAGGACGAGATTCTTTGCCTCCTTCATAGAGAGCTGGAGAGTGTAGACAGGCGGGTGACGAGATCGAGAGCCCGGGCTTATAAAATTCAGCTACATGAGGGACCTGCAGATGCAGAGAGTTCTGGCCGGAGAGGAGAGCTGCCTATTCAGACTCCTCGAGCACGTGCGAATGAGGCCGTTCGCCTCATTCACACTACCCAGCAGGATGATGCAGAGGTAGGGACGGGGACATCTGAGGCAGCCCACCCACCTGTGCCCATGATGACAGGGCCTGAGTATGATGACGAGGGCAATGTCATCACGGAGGGTTATATGCTTGATTCTCTAGGGTCATCATCCTCATCGGATGATGAGTTTTGATTTGGATTACCTTAGTTTTGTTTTGGTGTTGTATGGACATGGCACATTTTGTCATTATTCATAGACTCGTTTTCAAATTCAATCATTTTTTGATGTGAATTGTGAGTTGTCACGACTCACTTGTGACAATGTGACTTGTCTTAAGTAATAAGTATTAAGTATTAAGTACGATTAACTTATTAAGTATGATTGACGACTTTGTGATTCTAATTTCTCACTTTTGAATTAGTAGGTTTTTGACCTTGTTGTGTCTCTATTTCGAAAGTTTTATATGTCAATGTGGACATGGACTGAAATTTTATGTAGGTGGCTGAAATTTCTGAGATTTTATGTATTTTTATGTATTTTTACCAATGGTACGTATTTTTACGTACCTTAAAAATTTTTTCCGTACCAAACAACGTACAGTACGTACGGATCCGTACAGTACATAACGTTTGGAACCACCTTGGCACTGTGGCTCTCCACTTGTCATTGTAGCCTTCTCTTACCATTTTAGCTCATGGGAGGCTCAAATCTATAAATTGGAGCCCTCTCTCTTCATTAAGAGAGGCTCTCTTGCTACACACTAGCCTCTACCATCGTTACACGCTGCCCTAATGATGGCTACTCTCTCTCTCTCTCACTTGAAGGCTGCCCATGAAGAATACCGGCTGTTGGGGACTGTTTTGGAAGCTTCCATCGCGAAGAAATACTGAAGGCAATGGTATTTAATCATTTATTATGGTTTCTAGCCATTGTACTTGTTGTACCAGCCTTTGTACCTACTGTACCAGCCATTGTACTGGCTGTACCAGTCCTTGTACTTGTTGTACTTGCTGTACCACCCATTGTACCGACTGTACCAGCCACTGTACCTGTTGTACCAACCACTGTACCAGTTGTACCAGCCATTGTACCTACTATACCGGCTGAATGGAGAGTTGTACTTGCTGTACCAGCTCTATTGCATGAAGACCCGTGGTTTTTGGGGGGAAGAATCAGTACCCACACGGAGGTATATGGATTATGTTGTTGGCTCGGAATTTCTACAGCCTATGTTCCGGCTTAGTAGCCTCGTGTTGGGCTGTGTTATGGCATTTGTGTATGGATAATCCGGCATCTCCCGTGGGGAGAGTGAGGCCCTCAAAGCTTGTACATGATATTATTCTCCTTGGGTAATAAAATACTCCAAGGGGGGGATCGGCCAATTCCGGCCTGTATGCGGTGTCACATGTGCAAGCTCCATTTTCAGCATTTGTGGATGTTTTGTCCATCTTTTATGTTTTATGCAAAGTGATGATGGATATGTGTTAAGGCTATGGCCATGTTTAAATGTTTTAATATGCATTGATGGTATCAACAAGTGTGTCAAAGGCCCTAGTCCCCCGGGCACCGCTGCGAGTTACATTGGTATCAAAGCATAGGCTTTCTTGGAAGCATAGGCTTTCTTGGAAGCAGAGGCTTCCTTCTATCAATAAGGAAGAGAAAAGATCTCAAGTGGGGACCACACTTACCATCATTGCTATTAAGCATGGCCAACCGCTTCATAGCTTATGAAGCAAGAGCATGAGCAGTAGACAGCTTGTTGATCTAAGGATTTATGAATTCACAAAATTTTATCTTGGAAGTGTGGAGTTGGCTTTATGTGCACACGTTTAGCACTCTTTCCATATGGATATTGTGAATTATAGTATCAAGCTTACACGCAAGCTATATGGAGATATATCTCAGGATATCTTAAGGATATGGTGAGGAGATATTTCTTTTGGCTTCATGACCAACCTGGCAAAGAAAAGCTAAGTATACTTTGAGTTTGCAAAGTTGATGCTTTGGCTATTTACTATGAAGTATTTTTTATGTTCACTAATCCTTGTGTAGCCATGCAAGGAGAAAGGTGGTGTTGTTTGCCTTGAGATGGTTTCAAGGAAACATTGTTTAAGGCTCCCTTTATTGGGATGGATTATATCTATGGAGATTTCTTTCTTGGACGAGATTTATATAGATATTGGGCTTCACACAAGCAATTTTTATGGACGAATCTGTCTGAGTTAATAGAGAAGAAATCTTTGAAAATCTCATGGATATGATGCTTTTATGGATAAAGTCCACCTCTACTCCGAGGTGTGTGGTTAGCACGGAGTATGTGGTTAGAGTTATGGTATACAGGTCTATGGATTCCTGGACTTCTTTTCTAGTGATTTGGATCTATCCTCAAGTTTATGGATTATTCTTTTTGGCTCCCTTTATTTGGGATGCATTGGACTTATGAAACTCATGGTTCACATACCCTGCGTAGTGTTCTCTTGTCCTACGTGCTCTCTTGAAGATTGCTTCTACCATGTGTGGATGGAACGATAGAGAGCAGATGGAAGGGAACGTGGGCACTTCAGAGGGTAGTGTCGAGCACAACATGCCGTGTGTAGTGTTCTCTTGTCCTGCGTGCTCTCTTGAAGATTGTTTCTACCATGTGTGGGTGGAACAATAGAGAGCAAATGGAAGGGAACATGGACACTTGAGAGGGTAGTGTGAGTTGGTGGCCGAAATGCCTATAAACTATGTGTAGCAAAAATGCTTATGGAACACCAGGTTATCTATGCCTGCAAGTGATTGTTTTATCTTGTTACTTGAGCCCACCTCTCATCCAAGGTGTGTGGTCAGAGTACCAACATGGAGTGCAAGTGGTAAAGTGGACATGACGCCTGGTTGGCACGGAACTTATATCTATGCCAAGGGTCATGTGGACCGATGCCTTATTGGCAGGAGACTTATTTTGTCTCGCTCATTTACTTGGGACATGGATTATGATATCTGGACTTATGGGACTGATTTGTTTCGCCTATTTATTTTGGGACATGATTTTGATATTGGTATTATGGAGACTTATTAAGTCTCACCGATTTCTTTGAGACATGGATTCTTCAGTTACATTGGATTTTTGAGACTGTCTTGTCTCGCCCACTCGATGGGACATGATTATATCTTGAATATATGGCTTGAAGCTTAAAGTTGCGGACAACTTTTAAAAAGTTGGGAAGGATGTCACCAGCCTGGACATTTCCCAGTATGAAAGGGGTCTGGTGGACTCCAAGATGTCTAAATATTTGGAAAGTACAAGCTTTGGGAATGGGGGATTATCCTAGAATACAAAGGACCACACTCCTAAAATTTAGGAGAGTTGCTATTTTTGGCCCGACTCCGATGGAAATTCTGTTCGTGTCATTACATATGGAATTGAGCAGATACCAAGAGTTGGCAAAGTGCCTATGACAGAATGTCTACTAGTTGGGATATTTTTAGAGGCAAAGATTATGGAAGGACCCATCTTTTAGATTGGGACAAGTGGCACGAAAGTGGACCAAAGTGAGACAAGTGGCCTGACACTTGTTAGAAAATGGATCAAAGTGAGACAAGTGGCCTCACACTTGTCACTTAAGCTATTGTGTGGCTCTCCACTTGTCATTGTAGCCTTCTCTTGCCATTTTAGCTCATGGGAGGCCCAAATCTATAAATTGGAGCCCTCTCTCTTCATTAAGAGAGGCTCTCTTGCTACACACTAGCCTCTACCACCGTTACAGAGGCTGCCCTAATGATGGCTACTCTCTTTCTGTCTCACTTGAAGGCTGCCCATGAAGAATACCGGTTGTTGGGGACTGTTTTGGAGGCTTCCATCGCGAAGAAATACTGAAGGCAAGGGTATTTAATCATTTATTATGATTTCTAGCCATTGTACTTGTTGTACCAGCCTTTGTACCTGCTGTACCAGCCATTGTACTGGTTGTACCAATCCTTGTACTTGTTGTACCACCCATTGTACCGACTGTACCAACCATTGTACCTGGTATACCAGCCACTGTATCGGCTATACCAACCATTGTACCTGCTGTACCAGCTGAATGGAGAGTTGTACTTACTGTACCAGCTCTATTGCATGAAGACCCGTGGTTTTTGGGGAAGAATCAGTACCCACACGAAGGTATATAGATTATGTTGTTGGCTCGGCATTTCTACAGCCTATGTTCCGGCTTGGTAGCCTCGTGTTGGGCTGTGTTATGGCATTTGTATATGGATAATCCGGCATCTCCCGTGGGGAGAGTAAGGCCCTCAAAGCTTGTACATGATATTATTCTCCTTGGGTAATAAAATACTCCAAGGGGGGGTCGGCCCATTCCGGCCTCTATGCGGTGTCACACGTGCAAGCTCCATTTTCAGCATTTGTGGATGTTTTGTCCATCTTTTATGTTTTATGCAAAGTGATGATGGATATGTGTTAAGGCTATGGCCATGTTTAAATGTTTTAATATGCATGGATGGTATCAACAAGTGTGTCAAAGGCCCTATTCCCTCGGGCACTGCTACGAGTTACAATTCCCCTCCTTTGTACTATCACCTGTGTGAAACCCCTATTCCCATCTCTCTCTCCCCCTTCTCTCTCTCTCTATCTTTATCTCTCATGCATGTGGTTGCATCTATCACTGCACGCTCCGTTGGGCTTACACCAGGCCGTAGCCACACTTGGTCACTTGCTTTTTCTCTAGCGGGAACCCAAGCGGGTGTTTGCATCTCAATCAATGAGCAGTTATTACCATCACTTTTGGACTCAGGCACCATTGTTCAAGGGAGAGCTTAGTGGGTGATTATTAGAATTGGGGAGGATCAGGTGGGCCTCTTTGTTTGTATTTGAAGTGTTTTCTTGTCTAGTATCGGTTACAGTGGGATCAGAGCTCAGCTTCTCCGTTTGATCAGAGAAGAGCACAGATCTTGGAAGGACCCAGATATTGTTTTACTTTTCTAAGACATCTATCTCATGGATAGACTAGTTTTTTTGACGCAGTCATGCGTCAAGAGCATGAGCAGTAGACAACTTGGCCTAAGGGATTTATGGATTCACATAAATTATCCTCGAAGTATGGAGTTGTGCCCATGTTGAAGCTTACACGCAAGCTATATGGAGATATATCTCGGGATATCTTATCATTATGGTGAGGAGATATCTCTTTTGGCTTCATGACAAACCTGGCAAAGAAAAGCTAAGTATGCTTTGAGTTTGCAAGTTGGAGCCTTTGATGTCTATCATGAAGTATTTTTGATGTTCACTAACCCTTGTATGCCTGTACAAGGAGAATAATGTGCTGTTGTTTGCCTTGAGATGATTTCAGGGAAACATTGTTTATCACTCCCTTTATTGGGATGGGAGTATGTTTTTGGCTCCCTTTGTTTGGGATGCATTCGACTTATGGAACTCATGGATATCTCATGGATCGATGATTTTTCTATGGATTTCTATTGGCGGCTGAAACGCTTGTAAAACTATATGCCGCAAAACTGTTTATGGAGCACTAGGATCTCTATGCATGTGACTCATTTTTTTATCTTATGTTATACACCTGAGCCCACCTCTCCTTCCAAGTATGCGATCAGGATACTACCACGGAGTGCATGTCGTAGAGTGAACCTGAGTCTATCACCATTTGGCCACCCAACTAGTTCACCTGTGCTTTCTCATTCTGTATATACAATGGACTGGCTCCATGGCAATTGCATATGCCGGGGATTGATGCCACTCATGTGATACTGTGGACTTGGCTTTCTGTTGGGACTTGTATCTGTGAGTACATGCCCGGAAATGCCTGGAGGATTGGTGTTCCATTGGGTCTACTTGCCTGGAACACTTCTATTTTGGTATAGTCTCATGAACAAGGATTGTCCAGATCAATGTTGCATTGCATAGCATCTTTATGTGCTTGCCTGCGAAATGAATTTGCATGTTGTTTTCATGCTTGCTTGACTAATGTGTAGTTCAGGGTAAGGGAGCTGTCACCAGGAGGTGAAACTTTTTGCAGTTGTTTTCCTTATTTACATTTCTTTATAAATATATATATTTTTCTTTTCTTTCTCTTTGGTTGCTGTTGCTTTCCCCCGGGATCTCTTGGAAGGGCTTGGGCCATTGCAATGTCAGAATGGGTCAGCCAGTGGGACTTTGGACCAATGGTTGGCTAAGCCTGAGAACTGCACTGGCCGCCATCGAAATGTGAATGTATCTTGAATTCTAAGCAAATTCTGAAGTGACCATAGTGGTCAAAGATGGTCAGGAGACCAGAAGGAATGCAGATGACATCATCCCTAAAATTTAGGGAACTGCTATTTTTGGCAGTGTCGGAATTGAAAAGTGTTCGCGTCAGTTTGTGCGGAATGTCAAGGGGACCAAAAGCTGACAAAGGACTGTTGTGAGAATGTGAACCAGTCAGGAGATTTTTAGCCTGGAAGATTGCATGTGGAAAAGGCTTAAAAATGTGCCAAGTGTCAAATTTTGGTGCATTTTCCTCAAAAAGAAGAGGGAAGCGTGGGAATTTGGAAAAGGAGGCTAAATTTGCAGCCATCGTGGTGTTTTGTTGCAGGAAAAACCAGCATTCGTGGTGCATTCCCTTGCCCTAACTCAGGAATTGAGGGTTGAGCTTGCTCCCCACAGCCTCTCTCTTTCTTTCTCTCTCTTGCAGACTATGGAAATGCTCTCATCAGATAAAATCAGGTACAATTGTGTGAATTTCATGCTTATATGCAAAGGCTAGTTGCCTCCTTGAACAGGAACAGGTGTAGTTGGTTCCTACACCAAAGCAGGGACAGAAGAGGGTGATAACCTCTTCAAAACAATGCTGTTTCAGCACTGTTTAGGTGCTGTTTTTGGGCTGTTATGTTGCCCGGTTGATGCCAAAATGCAGTAGGACTTTGCTAAAGTCCTCCAGGACAGTACAAGGGTTATTTTGGGCTGAAAACAGAGCTGAAAACAGGTCTGTGCAGAAAATTACAGCAAGCTGAATTGTGATGTTTTGGACTCCATTGGGTAGCTTGATGCCTATGGAAGTGAGCCTGTCAGTTGGGATTCATTCTGAGATGTTATGGAACAGTTTTAGTGCAGTTATGCTGGCAAATTTCTTCTAGAATTTGTAAAATTCAGCTGATGCAAGTAGAGTGCTTTGTTGCACTTGTGCTTTGTAATTTTCAACCTTTTAACAATAAAGAAATACCGCAAGGGGCGCCGGACTTCGGGGCCAATGTGTTGTTGAGCGAGGGAGCGAGGAATCTGTGAATGTGTGTCTCAGTAAGTCCAGGTTATTGTGAATGAACTACCGCTTTATGTGTCCATAGACCGGTTTTATGGTTCCATTGCCGGGATTGGGTCCTCTTTCCTGCAAGAGCCCGGACACGGATTGGATTGGGTGAACAGGAGACCACACATAGTGAGGTACAACTGATTACAGGTGAGAAAGAGTACGGTCTCTTTCTTTGGATACAGGTTCCCTCAAACTTTCAGTTGACACTATGACAGACAAAGGGAAAGGCAAGCTCCCTGCCGAAGAGAGTTCCTCTTCTACTCGCAGACAGCATATAGAGGTGACAGGTGCCCAGGTGTCAGCCTCTGCTCGGATGGAGCCAGTAGTACAGCCAGCCTTGTTAGAGGAAGAACAGGAACAAGAGGATTTATTTCATGCGCAGCTCCTGAGCATGGTTGGTACCTTTGAACAGTTGGTGAAGAATCCCAGGATGAAGAGGTATTTGCAGTCAAGGACAGGGGATTCCCAGGCTGAATCATCTCAGCATGCAGTTGAGAGGACACATGAACAAATGCCAAGGATGCCACAGCATGTACAGCAGACACCAGTAGTGGCAGCTGATACAGTGCAGCATGTTACACAGGCACAGGTACATGTATTTAATGGTCAGGAAAGTAATGTGCAAAGGGTCATGCCGACCATTCCTCCATTCGTTGCTTTCCAGCCTGGCTATTTTGGTGGTGGGTCTGTTTTCCAGGCCATGGCTAGACCGCCCACACTTTTGCCAGGATTGATGTCAAGAGGGTCACCAGGAATGATGCCTATGGAAGCTGTGAACCTTTGTGGATCACAGAGTTAAAAATTTGAAGCTGCCTGCACTCTTTTCTCAAATGTATTCTCATGGAAACCTGTGATGCTTTTAATACAGAAGACGAGCAGTTCGAAGAGGAGAAGGAGCTTCTTATCAAGGAATTAGAAGGCTTGACTAACCAGTAAAGAACTGCTGCAGGATGTCCTTGAAAATCTTTATTTGGTGAAATGCCATTAAATGTTCTTGCAGCCTTTCCTTATTTAATGAAATGAGATTAAATGCATATAGGTGTGCAGCCTGGATTTCAAACTTATTTTAGTCCACCTTTGGGGCCCGTAGCACCTGTCAGTGTGGCTGAATTTTCTCAACCTAGTGGACAAAGAGCAGTAAGGACTGATGCAGAAAAGGTGCAAAAGGATTACAAAGAAGGAGGTCAAGCAGTAAAGTTTGAGACTTTCAGTGGGATGCAGGACAAATTGAAAGCGCTGACTTTTATTCAGCAGTTTGATGCAGCATACACTGGGGGTAACTTTACAGAGTCTTCTAAGGTGCGGAAGGCTGCTACTTTCTTGAAAGGTAATGCATTGCAGTGGTGGACCTCACTGTTGATGCAAGGACAAGCACCTGCTACATGGGTTCAGTTTAAGCAGCAGTTCTCTTTTGCATGGCTTACAAATACTTTTGAAGTGGATGTTATGACAGCATGGCACAAACTTGATGCAGCCAACTGTGTAATTTGGAAGAATATAATAAGAAGTTTTGGGATGCACTCTTGCCAGTAACTTCCTACAGGACAGTGCCGTTGTCAGAGCAAATAGAGAAGTATTGCTGTGGTTTGCCCAAAGAAATCAGGGATTATTGCATTAAGACCAATGTTTCTAATATGACTCAGCTCATTGAAAATGCAAACATGGCTAATGCATTGCTACAGGGAGGTTCACGTGGCTTTAAGAGCACAGTGAACAAGGAACCTCAGGGCAAACAGGAACCACTTGTGAAGAGGGATTTCCCACCTAGACCATTCTATAGAAAGAAGCCATTTGAGAAGAAGACTTGGCAATCACAACCTCAGAAAAGTGTTGGTCAAGGCAAAGGACAGAAGAGGCCACTATATGGCAAGTCATTTGAAGAGAGAAAGGCATTGATGCAAGCTGGGAAATGTTTCATCTGTGAACAGAAAGGGCATATGGCTGCAAAATGCCCACAACAGCCAGCAAAAGATGCCGAGGATAAAGAAGGGCCACCCAAGAAGAAGACAATGCCGAGTGCAGGATTGGTACCTGACATGGTTGGTGACCAGCCATGTGATAATGCTACAGAATTGTGCAGAGCATGGGGTAAAATCAGAGATGCTACAGTGCTGATTTTCTTTGACCCTGGTGCTCGAGCCAACTTTATTTCACCGGCATTGGCAGCCAAGTTGGGAATTCGTGCTGAAGAGATGGGACCAGTTGGACAGGCTGATTTGGCATGCCCTGGGCATTCAGTTCCTGTCACTCCTATATTTGGCAAACTTCGCATGCATATACAGAGTTATGTGGACACAGAGGAGTTTCTTATCATGCCCTTGGAAGGATGTGATGTCTTGTTGGGAATTCCATGGTGTCATAGGAAACATGCAGTGTTGGATGCTTTCAACAGGAAAATCACAATTGTACATAGGGACAAGACCCATGTTCTGGATGTGAAGCTGAAAGGAGAGTCTGTCCCAGTTATTTCTGCTTCTGCTATAACTTCAGTAATGAAAAATCATCTTTCTGCGTACTTGGTTTTTGCAAAGCAAGTGAATGAAGTTGAAACTGATTTGTCTACACTAGACGAAGGTAGAAAAGCTTTCTTGGATACGTTCAGAGACTGCTTTTCAGAGTCTTTACCAAGAGAGTTACCTCCTGAGAGGCCAGAGGATCATGCCATAGATCTTATTCCAGGGTCTAGTCCGCCCAATAGGCCACCATACAGGGTTAGTGCAGCCCAGCAGAAAGAGATTATGACACAAGTTAATGAGCTGTTAGAGAAGGGACTAATTCAGCCCAGTAGTTCCCCGTTTTGTTCACCTGTGTTACTAGTACAGAAGAAAGACGGTTCATGGTGAATGTGTATTGACTACAGAGCCTTGAACAAGAACACGATCAAGAATAGATTTCCGATTCCGCGCATAGATGATATTCTTGATCGTTTGCAAGGAGCAGAAATGTTTAGCAGGATAGATTTGAAGAGTGGGTACCATCAGATTAGAATCAGACCCGAGGATGTGCACAAGACCGCATTTCGCACTACATTTGGTCTCTATGAGTTCTTAGTCATGCCTTTTGGATTGACAAATGCTCCTGCCACATTTAACAGAATGATGGATAGAATTTTCCGTCCTTACAGAAGCTTTGTGGGCACATTCTTTGATGACATGATTGTCTATTCAAAGAGTGAAGAGGAGCACAGAGACCATCTGATAGCAGTCTTTAATGAGCTGAAACACAACAGATTGCTCATTAATGGCAAGAAGAGTGAATTCTTTTTGAAAGAAATTCACTTCCTTGGGCACATTGTATCAAAGGATGGTGTCACAATGGATCCTGCTAAGATTGAAGCAATCGTTTCATGGCCAGATTTACAGACTGTGCATGATGTTCGCAGTTTTCTTGGCCTATGCTCTTACTACCGCAGATTTGTAAGGCATTTTGCAGAGATTGCTTCACCGTTACATGCGCTTGAAAAGAAGGCCATTAAATGGCAATGGACAGATAAAGAGAAATCAGCATTTAGATGCCTGAAACAGAAAATGACTACAGATCCTGTGTTGACATTGCCAGATTTGTCTAAGTCATTTGTTGTGCAGTGTGATGCATGTGGGAACAGCATTGGTGCTGTCTTGATGCAGAATGGCCGAGTCGTGGCATATGAGAGTAGAATACTCTCTGACACTGAGAAGAACTATCAGATTTATGAGAAAGAGCTGCTAGCTGTGATCCATGCACTTACTAGTTGGAAACACTATTTGCTTGGTGCTGATTTTGTTGTGCAAACGGATCATCAGACGCTCAGATACTTTCTCACACAGGCAAAGTTATCAGAGAAACACATGCGCTGGGCAAATGGGGAATCTTGTGATCGTCCTGTGTCATCCGTTTGCATGTGGACTTGCAATCAAGGTCGCTTGCTTCTTTCAAGAGGGGGGTATGTCACCAGGAGGTGAAACTTTTTGCAGTTGTTTTCCTTATTTACATTTCTTTATAAATATATATATTTTTCTTTTCTTTCTCTTTGGTTGCTGTTGCTTTCCCCCAGGATCTCTTGGAAGGGCTTGGGCCATTGCAATGTCAGAATGGGTCAGCCAGTGGGACTTTGGACCAATGGTTGGCTAAGCCTGAGAACTGCACTGAAAGATGATTGACAGTGTCCAGGACATGGGCACTGAAAGATGATTGACAGTGTCCAGGACATGGGCACTGAAAGATGAATGACAGTGTCCAGGACATGGCCACTGAATGAGGGTATAGGCCAGTTTACATTAGTAAGTGGCCGCCATCGAAATGTGAATGTATCTTGAATTCTACCTGTTGAAATCTCAGTTGTGGTAAGCTTTACAAGTTTTGAAAATTGGGCATTTTTCTCTGTGAAAATTTTCTGGCAGATACAGGCAGATTTTCTTGCAAAGAAATCTCTACAGGTTTTTTGCAAGGTTTTGGGTGCAGTAATTTTGGGCATTTTTTTGGGCATTTTGGCACTGTGTAAGCCATTTTTGCTGCTCTACTCAGTCAATGGTGCATTGTGTTGCACATTCAGAGGATTGAGAGTGCAAGCATATTTGGGTTAGCTGTATTCAGTGGAGTACAGTTGCTTTCAGGGTTCTTGCTATTGGGTTTTTTGATACACAGGTACAACATTGTGCATTGGCATAATGGCAAATCAACAGCAGAGTGATGTATTCACGTATTTGTCTAAGGAAGACAAGTTGGACGGCATGAACTACTCCTTGTGGAGTTTTATGCTGAGAAATGTGCTCGTGGCAAAAGGTCTTTGGGATTTTGTTAGTGGTGATGAACCACGTCCAGGTCCAATGGCTCCAGAGACTCCTCCCCAAGGGGGTGCTCGTGGACGAGGACAACAGGTACAGGCACCAGGTCAGCCATTGCCTGTTCAAAGAACAAATGCTCAGAAGACATGGGATGCCAGAGATGCACAAGCCTTGTCACTCATTGCATTGTCACTACAGAGGTCTATTATACCTCATATTCGTTCAGCTGGCTCTTCACGGAATGCATGGGTGACTTAGGAGCAGATGTATGCTGCTCGTCATGAGGCTCGGATCTTGTTTTTGAAAAGAGAGCTGGAAAATCAGAAAATGCATGAAGGAGATGATATGTCTAGCCACTTAAACAAGCTGCAGGATTTGAGAGAGCAACTCATCAATGTGGATGAGATTATTCCTGAGACACAGCTTGTGTCCACCATCTTGAACTCTTTGCCAAGATCTTACTTGGCTTTTCATACCTCTTTGAACCTCAGCATGAGGAATGCTGTTGAACCCCTTAAGTATCAGGAACTCGTTGCTCTCTTGCTACAAGAAGAGCAAATCAGGAAGAATATGAATATGAACACAAGTGCTGAACAAGCATTTACTACAGGTCAAAAAGAGAAAGGCAAATCTCAGCCAAAGAGTTCAAATCAGAATTCAGGTGACGGTGGTTCATCTTAGGATACCAAGAAAGGTGATGGACAGTCCAAGAAGAAGGGCAAATGCCATTACTGTAAGAAGCCAAGTCACTACATCACAGAGTGTAGAAAGAGGATTGCCAAAGAGAAGGCAAAGGAATCTGGGATGTCTGTAAATGATGCCTCTAAAGCTCCTCCAGAGACTGCTTCTTTTGTTGAGGACAGGGATTACTGTTTCTATACATGCAGCTATGATGCCTCTTGGTCCTCACAAGCACTCAGTATGACAGAGCATGCATATACTTGGTATTTTGATAGTGGTGCTTCAAAGCATATCACATCTCGCAGGGATTTGTTTTGTCATGTAGGCCCTGCCCCTGTTGGCAAAACTGTTCAGTGTGCCAATAATGCTTCATATCCAGTTCGTGGCATTGGGGAGATTCAGCTCACAGCCATTGATGGCTCTTTTCTTCGCCTTACAGATGCCTTATATGTACCAGGGATAAAGAAGAATTTGTTGTCCATTTCTTCTTTAGCACACTGTGGTATGCAAGTCCACTTTGATGATGACAAATACATGGTCAGAGACAAAGCTAATGCTTTGACCTTGATGCTTACTGGTACATTATGTCATGGACTTTATCAGTTGGATGCATTTCAGCCAGTGGATCAGTCTGCTTATAATGCATTCACTCTTACTCCAGCTATGGTTGATGCGGAGTTATGGCATGCTCGCATGGGGCATGTAAATTTTGGTAGTCTTATGCTTATGCAGCGACATAACATGTTTACAGACCTACCTCTTATGGAGAAGCCTCCAGATCACATTTGTGAAGGATGTATTTTGGGAAAAATGCATCGGTTTTCCTTCCCACGTGATCAGGCTCTACGAGCAACTGCAAAGTTGCAGCTTATATATAGTGATCTTTGTGGTCCCATGCAGACGAAGTCATTAGGAGGTTGCTTCTATTTTGCTACATTTATTGATGACTTCTCTCGTATATGCTGGGTCTATCCGTTGACACAGAAATCACAGGTATATGATGCATTTTTGGCCTTTGTAGCACTTGCTGAAACAGAGTCAGAATGTAAGGTCAAGACTCTCCGTTCTGACCGAGGGGGGGAATATAGGAAGAATCGGTCACTCATGGAGATGGCCAGATGTATGCTAAAGGCAAAGAAGCTACCACATATCTTTTGGGTGGAAGCTGTCATGTGTGCTTGTCATATTTTGAATCGATGTCCCACAAAGGCATTGGTTTCCATTACTCCTTTTGAGGCTTGGCATGGCCACAAGCCTTCGGTATCACATTTTCGTACTTTTGGGTGTCTTGCATATGCACACATACCCAAAGAGTTGAGGAGGAAGTTGGATGATAAAGCCACAAAATGCATTTTTGTTGGGTATAGCCGTGAGAGCAAGGGCTACCGGTTATATGACCCACTATCCAGGAGGATATTCACTAGTCGGGATGTAATTTTTGATGAAAAATCAGAAATATCCATGGCTGGTTATGATGCAAATCAGGCTGAAAATGATGTGTTTGAAGGTCTACTACCTATGGAGTTTCATTCCACAGTTGGTGATCCAACTCATGAGGGTACAGGACAACCAGTAAATCATGAAGGTGGTGCAGAAATTCAGCAGCAAATTGAGCCAGAAGCTGAACCAAATATGGGGCAGCAGGCACCACAGGTCAGACATATACCTAGATGGTATTTGAGGACATTACAGGACAGCCATCTAGAGGGTCCTCTTGCTGGTCGTACTCGTAGGGAGACAAGGACCAATGAACATGCACACATCATGGATTTGAATATGGTGATGGCAGCCAGTTTACAGGATGATGATGAGCCTGATTCATTTGTGGATGCACGAGACAATGTGCATTGGAACAAAGCCATGCAGGATGAGCTTGATTCTATTAAAAGGAATCAAACATGGGATTTGGTTGATCTACCCAAAGGCAAGATAGCCATTGGAACTAAGTGGGTCTATAAGTTGAAAAGACATGCAGATGGATCCATTGACAGGTACAAAGCCCGTCTAGTTGCAAAGGGCTATTCACAGAAGAAGGGCATTGATTATGAGGAGACATTTGCTCCTACATCCCGTATGTCGACACTTAGGTGTGGCTGCACATCGTGGTTGGGTTGTTCACCAGTTGGACATCAAGACTGCTTTCCTACATGGGAACCTCGAGGAGGAAGTTTATGTATATCAGCCCATAGGTTTTGCAGAACATGGTCATGAAGGGAAAGTATGCAGGCTGAAAAAGGCCTTGTATGGTTTGAAACAAGCTCCAAGAGCTTGGTATGCAAAGATAGATGCTTTCCTACTCACTCAAGGATTTGTGAACAGTCCATCAGAAGCCACTTTGTATGTAAAGAAAGAAGAGAAAGATCTGCTGGTCATCAGTCTTTATGTAGATGATCTCTTGCTCATGGGATCAAATGATGACAAAATTGCAGCTTTTAAAGCGATACTGCAACAGACATTTGACATGTCTGATTTGGGGCTCGTACACTACTATTTGGGCATACAGTTTGTGCAGGATAACAGAGGCATTGGGTTGTCGCAATCTCGGTATGTTGCTAAACTTCTGGAGAAGTTTAAATTTCAGGATTGCAAGCCTATAAGCACTCCTATGGAGCCTGGGATGAAACTGTCACTACAAGATGACAGTATTTCTTTTGATGCCACTACATATGCTCAGGCTGTTGGGTGCCTTATTTATTTGTGTACTACACGGCCAGATATTCAGTATGCCGTATCTCAGTTGAGCAGATTCATGCACAGCCCGCGACTGTCACATTGGCAAGCTGTGAAGCGTGTATTCCGGTATTTGCAGGGTACCTTGTCTCTTGGATTGCTTTATCCTGAGGGGGGTGACATGCAGTTATACGCTTACAATGATTCAAATTGGGCTGGTGATTTTGATACCAGACATTCCACTAGTGGAAATTATTTCTTTCTTGGCTCTTCATGCATTTCTTGGCTAAGCAAGAAACAAACCACAGTGGCCACTTCGTCTTGTGAGGCAGAGTGCAGAGCAACCTACACTACTACTGTTGAGTGTGTTTGGCTGCGTCTCATGACTAATATGGATATTTCAGTCGAGGAGCCTACACCTATCTATACTAATAGTCAGAGTGCCATTGCTGTGGCCAGGAATCCTGTGTTTCATGCTCGCACGAAACACATTGAGATTCACTATCATTTTGTTCGGGAGAGACTCCAGGCAGGTGATATCAGTCTGATCTACTGTCCTATAGATCAAAATGTGGCAGACATCTTCACCAAGGCATTACCACGTCCGAAATTCGAAGCATTCCGCACTGCTTTGAATTTGTTTCCTTTTGGTGGATGATGTACAGTGATCACATATCACTCCAGGGGGTTTGTTGGGTTTTATGCTGTGTATGCACCCAAAGGAGTGCTAGTGATCATCAGTAGATTACTGGGGCACTTTTTACTTTAGTTAGTGGAGGTTTTTTTCCCCAGTTTAGCTTAGTTTCACTTATAACAGTTTATAAGTGTTTTGGTCCACCCGACCGGCACACTTTATGGCCGGACATGTGAACACATCTTTTAGGTCACTTCATTATGTGGCTATTGTACTTCACATGATCACAACTGAATACACAAAGAGTCGTGTTCTCTCTCTCTGCTCTCTACGTTTCTGTTTGCAGTACCTCCAAACCCTAACCCTAACTGCTGAAAGCCTTCGAAAATGAATGAAGTACATGAAAGGGAGTTAGAATCAAATTGCGGATGCCTTGAGTAGGATTGGTGAGATGAACCGATTGAGTTTCACAGAAATTGGGGCTGATTTATATAAGACTTTTAGGAGACTATGCAAGACCGATGGATATTTTGGTCGGTATTGGCCAAGAGGGGAGCTCCATTGAAAATAACCATAGCTCGGAGAATCTAACTCTTGATACAGGGGTAAGGCGTCAGTTACTTATTCAGAATGGATTACTATTCCGAAATGGTAAGGTTTGTGTACCAGATATGCCGGAGTTGAAGAAGAAGATCCTCATTGAATGTCCCAATACTCCATTGGCATTTCATCCGAGGCTATGATTTGGTTAAATGCTTTACTAGCCGAAGATGAAGGCATATGTTCATGACTATGTCGTGAAGAGTCCTCGGTCTCGAGTGAATAAGGCAACACCTTAAGGCTGGAGGATTGTTGCATCCTTTGGTAAATGGGGAAGTATTTCCATGGACTTCATTGTAGAAATACCTCGATTCAGTTGAGAACATGAAGTTATTTAGGTAGTTGTTGATTGACTAACCAAGATGGCTAGATTCTTACATACTAAGTCAACCACAAAGATGGCGCAAAAATTTGTTCAGCAGCTTTTCATACTTTTATCGATTGCCTTCTGATATTGTAAGTGATAGGGACTCCAAGTTTACTCGACATTTCTGGCAATGAGTTTTTTAGAAATTGGAGACTACATTGAGTATGAGTTCCTCTCATCATCCTCAATCTAATGGGCAAACAAAGAGGATGAATCAGATATGCTTCACGCATACTATACCTTTGGTCAAGTTTGCGTACAACAGTGCCAAGCATATGACTACCAGAAACAATCCATTTATGCTTATGTATGGGTATGAACCCCGATCCCCAATGACCTTACGACTTTGAGGGTTTGAAAGTAGATGCGGCTAGAGATTTTTCGCTTGACATGCAAGAGATACTTGCGCATGATAGAGAGACTATAAGGAGTGCTCAGGATGAGGATGATTTTACGCTGATAGGCAGCATTCAGCAAGAGTTTTCTTCGAGGGAATTCTGGTGTTTTTGAAGGTACCTAAGAGTTACAAGACCTTGAGGACAGGGAAGTATCTGAAACTATCCACTAGGTACAGTGGACCTTACACAGAATCCTGGTGAGGTTGCTTATAGACTTGAATTGCCTCCCCCAATGCAAGTTCATCCCATTTTTCATGTGAGTACACTCAAAAAGAAACTGGGTGGCAAGGATAACATTGTGTCACCTCAAGGACTTCTTGATGTTGAGGACTTGTCCTTTGTTCCACATGAGCCAGAGCTCATTGTTGATTTCAGGATGAGGAAGCTTCAAAATAAGTTGATTCCTGAATATAAGATTAGTGAGGACTCAACTTGGGAGATAGTTGCCAGTTTGAGGCATAGATTCCTGGACTTCGTTTCCAAGGACATAAATGGGCATGTATGTTACAACTTACATAGTTGATGCTAACCACAGGGTCAGCCAACCTAATCCCAGGGCTAGGGGAGCCTGGATTAGGAAAGCACGATAATTATAAGGGTCAAGGCTTATAATAACTTATAAGAATAATCCCATTAGCATAGCTTTTATTGGAAAATGCTATCTGAGTGAGGGTCATGTGTGCAGGGTATCATTGTCACCATTTAGTCCCTTCACCAGTCTTGATTGGTGTTTCACACACTGAATGGAGCCAAGGTGTGAACGGGGATTTTCCACAGAAGAAAGCTGAAGCATCTACTGGCAAAGTTTGGCCCGAAAGATGGCTACAAAGCATGAGTAGCATGGGATTTTATTCATCAAAGTGACTTATAACGTTTATAAGTTGGTGTGTTCACACATCATTAAAACAGGGCTAGACTTATTATTATTTTGGGCATGTATATGCAGAAGGAGGCACCTAGAGCAAACTTGGGCTACAAGCCTGGGAAAAGCACAATAGTTGATATTTTGGGCATATTCAACCACTTTTGGCAAAAAGGGGGAAAGCATAGCTATTTATGGCCTGGTCGACTTCTTTAAAAGCAGGAGGAAGGATGCACATGAGGGAAGGATGGTGGGCAGTAGTGGAAAAACGTTTTCCTTCTCCCGAGCGACTGGCCGAACAGCAACACCCTTCTCTTTCCTCTCCTAAGTGTAGGCCATACAGTTCAGCTACAGCCTGTTTCTTGATCCCTCTGAGCGCTGGCCGTACAGCAGCTTTCTCTCTCTTCCTCCAGAGCTTGCTGTACATTGTTTTCTCCCTCTACTGGCTGCGATTGAGGCAGGCCGTACAGTGGACGACTCTCTCATGGTCTTGGCCTTGTTATGGGCAGATCCAGGACAGTTTTGAGAGCTCCTCTGGGGCTGATTTGAGGCTCCGTTTTGGGGTTGTTTTAACGTGGAATTCGGGACTGTTTTTGGCTCCATACTGGGCTGTTTTATGGACTGTTTACGAGCTGATTCATGGGACTGTTTTGAGACAGTTTTGAGATGGCTTTTGGTGCTGAGTTTTATCTTGGCACTGGATAGTTATATCTTGGCAAGAGATTTGCCGATGCTTTATGGAAAATCCGGTGCTGTATGCACCTGCACCTTGGTTTATTGTAAAAGCTTCTCTGTCAATAAAGAAGTTCCTACAGGGGCCAGCCGTTCCAGCTCAATGCGGTGTTTTTGTATTGTTTATGGTTCTTCCACTGTGTTTTCGTGCTCTGAGTCTGGTATTGAAAGTGTTGGTCTATCGCTCCGGGTCCCTACTTCTAGTTACAATCATTGTATTGTTGTAGCCTTGTGCTATGATGGTCAGTACCTAGGCCATGAGAGTACCCACTCCTCCCAATCCTTACTGTTTCAAACAGTGTTATCGGTCCTTTGGGACGGGTCATGGTGGTATGGAACACCAAGGCCCCTCTTGGTTGGGTCTGTCTGAACGAGAGCCTTGGCCCCTATGCTGGGGGGTGATCCGACATTCTCGGATCTACGGTTTGGTGGTGCCGGCTGATCCTCTCCTCCACTGAGAATTTCAACGAGGTGGATGTGAGGATTATTGGTTTCCATGATCACCAGTGGCACACTAACCCTCCTCTGACCAAGGTGGCCCGCGACAAATCTTGGCGACTTTGGCTCTAGGAGACGCATGTCTAGTGGGAGTGACAGGACCCTTTCAGCCCAAAGAGCCCGACTACCGCCTTTTTTCATTACACGGTGATGATCCAGATGCATGAGATCGATGGCAGTAGCCCACTCGGCCTCCCACGGCATCTCTTCCCACTTCCTTGGAGATTTTTGGAAGTACCTGTGGGACAGCTATCAGCCAAGGAAGATCACGCGCCTTGCCGCCACCGTCACCGAGAACATCCCATGGAGTCGCGGCGGCACTACCTTTGGGACTATCCCAAAGCATGACAGGTTTGGCAGAGAATCCTTCGCCTCTACACAACGGTCCGATATGTGCCGCTTACCATCACATGGCCCCGCTCTTTCCTGAGAGGAGGCAGCTGGAAGACAGGCTCTCCGACTCTCTTATTGCAGGATTGATACAGTACCCACTCCAACTCTCTTCCGGTAGCAGGAGGACAGGCTCTCTGACTCTCTTCCTGCAGGATCATCAGCAGAGCCCTGGTCTCCAGGGACTAGTCAGAGATGGAGGATCATCAGCAGCATAGCTGCATGGCGTATTTGGCGGGCCATTGTACCAAGGCCATTGAGGGCACTCCCCCCCAGTCCAGACAGTGAGGCCGCCTTGTGCACATGGCACCGGGGCTCCTTTCCTTCCAATCAGGCCGGTGAGATCACTTGGCATCCATGGCCATCAGGGTTACCTTACCCCCCCCCCCCCCCCCCCCCCCCCCCCGCGCGGCCCCAGAGGTAGTTTCCTTCTGAGAGCTGCCAGCCATGGAGGGAACCACCCTCCCCGTTTTCTTTTGCCTCTCATGAAGGTTCTTAGCATGTACACTTAGCCTATGGCTGCTGTTTTTAACTAATGGAAGGATCTCTTTCCCAGAAAAAAAGACTTGCCAGTTGGCTGCATGCATGCCACAGGCACTTTTGAGTTAATTCTTAAGAAGATTTAAACACAGAAGGTGATGCATTTAAAACTTAAACACAGAAGATGATGCATTCAGAAAATAAACATCCAACCTTGTTGTGAGCAGCTGAGCCACCATACTGGATCGCAAGCACATCACCCATGTTTTCATACATCTCCATCAATGTAACTGCCAAGCCACTATCTGATGCAACTCGGGGTATACAGCACAAACCAAGCACATGCATCTGGCGGCCCAAAGCTGCTAGACCAAAAGCATATTGTGCCACATTTGTGCGGTCCAGGCAATCAATGCAATTCGATCTCAAAACTCCATGTTGGAACATACTTCTCACAGACTGTTGATTTCTAGCCTCATCACCGTCCTGCTGTGTCTCATGATGGTTTTCTACCTCACTAGAACAAAATCCAGTTAATTAATCAGGATTGTGGGCTAAGATAGGAACCAAGCACATTGATCAACCATAAACCAAAAAGAGAGCACCTAAAACAATGCACTCAATACATGACTAATGTCACAAGCATACCTACTTTGAAGCATCATTAATGCTCTGTAAATCAGTATCAGAGTTGGCTTCATTTGCTTTCCCACTGTAATAAAACCCTGTGAGATCTAGCACATCAAGTGCTATTGAGTCCAGGACTTCCAGCACATTGGCAGATTTGCTGCACAAGTCAGCCAATGGCCAGCTAATCAGAGCTATGCAAAGAGAGATTTGAAACAAAGCATGTCATGCAATAAACTCACCGCCTTGCAAACATGTGAAAATCCCACTGTATGAACTTTATGCGATTGGCCTTTGGTAGTATATGATTCAGATAAGCGACAGAACTCGCAAACTCCCTGCACAGGATTGTCTCCCGAGGTCTTTTCTCCACTGTCTGAATATTAAAACACCCAAATGTAATGTAAGCCTTGCCAAATGACATTCTCACAATAATGTGATTCGTTGGAAACAAACACATGGATATGGAAAGAGCAGCCTGTACTATATAGCACTTCATATGAAGCTACACAGCACCACCCGGCCATCCAGGTTCCCCCATCAGAGATGGATGGCCAATTTTACCCATCCAAGCCCTCATCTGCGCCACATAGACGGGCAATAAGGTGTAACTACCTTTGCCAAAACCAAGAAATGGCAAGCAAAGTACATGGCATCCAATTGGCTTGTGCAATCATCAAATAGAAATCAAGATAAAGAGTGAGTTACCGAATTGAACTTTGACAAAAAACAAAAAAAGTTTAAAGGTAATGATAGCTTTGCCCTTCTGAAAAGGAAAGAGGGAGCTCATGTCCAGAGACATGCTTAGCATATGTGCGTGATTGTATATGTATATAAATGCATGCAGGCATGCACACACAAAAACACACACACACACACACACACATACACCTATGATTATATACCTAGATGAATCCAGGAACATGCCCAAATTCACCTTTTAGAAACGTGCATGTTATATACTCATGGTAGTCAACCCACAAGACTATATAACTATCAACTCCATTATGCATAGTATGGACTAGATACTTCGACATCCCCACTAACATCATCAGTGCTCAATAGTGGGAGTAGAACTCTGTATCAAGATATGCTCTTACACACGCACTCCAGACACACACATAAGAGCATATATTCACACACAACCCTTCGTACTAAGTTTCTGTCAAACCTCCGGAGATGCAGGGCAGACTCAGCCGAATGAAGCCTAGCACTAAGGGAAGTAGCATAGAAAGAATTAGTACAGCAAATAAGTATATTCACACACACACCTATGATTATATATACGTACACAGATACGTGCACACACACACACACACACATAATCAGAAACATTCACACAGACATACATATGAGTACCATGTACACACACACACACATACATAAATATCCCAAAGACTGATGGCATGCCTTATCCAACAACATAAAACAACTCTTGAGCAATCACACATACTGAACTTTCCAAGATCCCCACATTTCTTTTTAAATAGCCATGTCACAAAGACTAACAGATACTCTTTGATGATGTAACAATAAAGCTAAGAGCAGGCCCAGAATTGCATTATGTTAAAGGAGCGCCATTCTCATAAGCCCTACGGCCCTAATTGGACATACTTAAAACATTTTGAACTTCAAAATTGAGTCTCCAAAAAATACTTGCTAAATTACCTTGACAAGATTCAAAACAATAATAGGGTTCCCATATCTAGCTGCAAGGTTGTGAAAATGTATTTTTGTCGCCTCATAAGTAGGGTCATTCTTGTGTACTGCAAAGAAAAATTGAACAACTCAGAAATTAAGAATGCCCTTAAGAGTATCAAGTTACTAGAAGACAATGTGGGATTACTTACAAACAATGTCTGGCTTTGGACTAAGTATTGACGTTTCTTGGGACCAAAAAAGAGGAATTGACCCTCGGTGTTGAACTATGGAGCTGATTTGTCCCAATTTTCCAAGAGGTTCTTCATGGACTAATTGTTCCGTCTCTACATCATTTGCCACTCTACCTTTGCCATTAATACCCCTTTTGAGATATCTAAAAACAGTGGAATGTGTGAATCAGACACAATTTATACATACAAGATGCTCAAACTGACCTATTGACGGACCCGCGAAGACACAAAGCAAAATACATAGAGAACACAAGAGACCCACACCTACCGACCGACACGCAAGACAGCCCACAACAAGTCTATAAGGAAGGCTGCTTACCTGGTGCCTGCAAAATGCCTGGAGCGCCTTGCAATGAGTGTCAGTGTAAAATTGGCATTTCCAAAACTCAACTTCACCTGCAGAAATTTGAAAATTCCAATCCTTTAAATCCATGTCATTAAGACAGGCCCACGCAAAGGTATGGCGAGAGAAGCAAATGCGTAATTATCAGTCCTCATGAGACCGAAACTTAATCCATAATCACCTGTCTGAAAAATCCATGGACAAGTGCCACTGTCCATAGTGAGCTTCTGAGTTGGCTATGGATCTCACGAGTGAGGAATGCATTCCAGACAAACATATCATCATAAGGCATTCTCTGTTGCTCGTCGCTTGCTTTGACATTCCTTTGCAAACACCACATGATTCGATACGTATAGCTGTAGAAGAAGTCCTTGGTGAGATCAATCGAAGTGAAGAGCCTCTTGTACCTGCCCCATTCCACATGGACATTTAGATTCGACACTTCCCACGTGGCCATTTAGATTTGACACTTTGTAACCATTCCACATGGACATTACTGTCAAACATTATTCATTTTTGTGGAACCTGTTTTCTGCCTTCAAATGTGTGAGGTCCGTCAGAACAGAAGGATGAGGCACTGTCAGCAACAGGCTTTCACCTATGCCATAGATAGCATGGCCACAGATGTTACCGACCAGTCTGCGTTTCGTGATGAGGATCATGTAGTAGGGTTCCAAAAATTTGATAAAGCCTGCATCCAAGCAAGAGCAAGAGTGAATTTTTAAGCTTGCTATGATCAAAATCATGGTCTCGAAGAGTCAAAAAAATCATCATAAGGCCTGAACGTGCAGTTAAATTTATCCATTGAGCAATTTATTAGAACGTTTTCCTGCTAACACGTCTCTTTTCAACGGAGAGCATGTACTGACCCACAATCCCATATGCCTTTGTTACAAAATTTACACCACCGCATGACCGGTTTCCCTCAGCTAATCTGTTCAAAAGATCATTGCAGTCCTGCCTAGTGTAGATTGCTGGGTCTTCATAAATGTTGAGCACAGTGGGTTCCGATCTATCAATCTTCAGAACTCTCCATCGAGACCGGCTCTTATCCCTACCTACTAGATAGAATCTCTGCAGAAAAGCAAGTCTCCCGTATCAAACCAATGACTTCAAACCAACCATCCATACAAAGCATTAAGACCCAATAAATAACTCAGACATAAATTGTTCCAAAATCATAACAACGCCCAAGATCACTATCGTAAAGATGCAATGTAACTCAAGCCATTGCGGTCAACCAGCCAATAACATTATAGCAAAGGAAACTGCTCCAAGTCCCAGTTACTAGAGTGCAAAACATCGAGATTAGAATTCAGTACCGAAAAAATGTCATTGGGAGTAATTATATTGTAGCTTTTTTTACCGCTCGGGTTTCGTAGACGGTGAATTTCTGTAGAGAGTAGCTGTTAGGCTCCAGGTCTGCATCACTCTCCACAACAGGTTTTGTGCTCTTTGGAGAACATCTACTCATGGCGACCGGTCCTGTGTGGATTTGGTCCAGTCGAAGTTTTTTAGCTGCTCCAAATGGGTGACTCAGCCGCACTATAATTGGTTCAGCTGAGGTGCAAATTGGTGACTTGGCTGCAAAAGGGCATCCCACCTGAGACTTTAACAGGCAAACTAGTTACTCTGCTGCAAATGGTGTGCTGTGTGGTTGGTACAGCTTGGAACAAGGTAAATGGGTAACCGACTCTGCGCTTGAGATGGCACCCAAAATGCACATTCAACAACAGTAGATTTGCAAAGCAATCCATACAAGGCCTGCAACTTTGAACTCACACAGAGTGCCCAAATGGGCACTCTGAGCATAGGTTAGAAGGGTAGGATCAGGAGGCCGGCCCTCAATGATTGATATTCGTGGGTTTCTAATCCAATGTGCCCAATTCAGCAGAAGGCAGCAATCTGCGTGAGGGTGTAAGGGAATGTGCAGGCATCAAGTACCGGGTGTCATTGGATTGCCCGTCCCCCCGCAAAGAAGAGCCATATGAGGTGCAGCAGGAGGTCATTGTGCCACATGAAAGGGGACTAAGGGGAGGAGCCGATGGAGGGAGGGAAGAAGAGGAAGAGAAACTGAGAAGAGGGAAAGGGGGAGTTTTGCATAGTTTTGTTGAAACGGGCTGAAACAGAGAAGTTTCGAGCGGCTGGATCTGTGTAGAAGAGGAAGCGGGCTTGCGTTGTGTGAAGGTCCCCCCACTCCCTCCTCTGTCTCTCTCTCTCTTCTGTTGTGTATACCGGTATGCTTTGTTAAGCGTGTACTCCTTCGACTGTGCCGCCCGCCCGGCCTGTCGTGGGTGAAATTTGAGGCCTAGCTTTCCTGCTTTCCTGTAGCCTACGGCTATGGCTATGGCTATGGCTATGGGCCGCCTTTTCTCTGCTTGGTGGCGTGGAGGTGCTGACTAACAATAGGGTTTTTTTGGCATTTCGCAAGGGGACCCTTTCTATATGGGCTCCGCAAAGCTAGGGGCAAAGAAGCAACAAAATGCACACAGCACCACCACCACCACACTGTAGTGAGAGAGAGGAGGGGGGCGGGGGAGAGAGAGAGAAAGAGGTACTAACGTCAGCAGCAGCAGCAGCACCACCACCACCACCACCACCACACTGTAGTGAGAGAGAGGAGGGGGGGGGGAGAGAGAGAGGTACTAACGTCGGTAGAATGCAACACGAGGGCATGACTTGAACTCAGGTGGATCAAGAGAGAGAGACGAGACGGAAAAAAGGCAATAATTGGGAGAGCCAAAATGAAAACTTTGGTTGACTGGCATGCCACCCGCCCGTCAGAAAGCCGCCCTTAAATCCCCAACGTCAGGATACGTGCCACCATGGCATGTGGTTACACGATTTGCCCACGTGGCATTCCTCGAATTCATTGCCCATGTCATCAAAGCTACATAGTACACACGACGCAATGACCAGACTACGCTCAGTCAGCAAATCACCTACGTGGAACCATCGGGGGAAGTACACCCGCAAACGCCAGTCGCGTACGTGGACATTGCCAGCATGGACAATGACTACAAGTAGTAGTTAGGGGGACGTAATGACGAGCCAACAGTGCGGAAGTACAAGAAGAGGCATGCTGGCACGATACACGGAGGCCGACCCCTCCTGCCACGCCACCGTCCACATTTTTTTTTCAAGAATTTATACATGCGCTACGAGTAGAATCCAGATGCTTTTTTTTTTGGGGGGGGGGGATGATTTTCGGTTAAGCCGATTCCCTCCACGTCATCATCCCCTTCACGCTATATTGAAAGCAAACAAGCCTCTCTCTCTCTCTCTCAACGTTTCCATCCCCCCACTTTACACAAGCAAGCAAAAAGCCTTTTTCCAAATCCAAGCTTTGAGCTCGGTCATTGCTGATGAGAAAAGCTCTCGCTTTTGAATTTGCTCAACCACGTTAGTAGGCCTCACCCATTGCCCTAACGCAAATGATTCTCAATCATTTTTTAAGAACTATAAAAACAAGCCCTTGTCCATTTCACCTTCCAAAGTGCAAAATTGTCCATACCAATGCATGCTTGAGTGTTAGTCTGTTTGCTTGCATGCTAAAGCCTTAGACATGTTCTTCCAAGGGAGATACATGCATGTTCTTTTATAAAGTTCCTCTTGGCACTAGTCAAACCATGGGAACCACAACTTTACACCCAACAAATTCTTGTGATTCAATTTATATGACAAGCAAACACACTAAAGAAATGACAACTATGGTGCACACTTGTGTGGTAGGTAGTCTTTTGTGATGACTAGTTGGGAACCCGTGCTTCTCACTTCTTTTGAGGCTTCCAAAATTAAAATTTACCCAAACCTCCTCCTCTTCTTCTCGAACCTCCAAATTCTTGCCACGTGGCAGCTTTGTGAAACTCTCCCTTAAGATAATATAGAGAAAAAAGTAATAGTTATCTCATGACACATATATATAGATATATTGTATAAACTTTTACGTTAAAGATGGTGAATAACAAATCTTTTGAATAATAACAAAATTATGATGCCCCTGAAAAGCTAGTACAAGACATGCAAGCTATAATGTACATATATGCAATCTATTTTTGTACATGCATGCAATCCCTTACATGCCTAATCATAAGATGTACCTAAAAAGATAAGTTCACACATGGTGTCCACACAAAGTAAATCATAGACAATGGCAAAGATTAAAGAGAGTGCAAGGGATTTCATGATAGCAGTCCAACCCCTTTTTTTTGGAATGAAGGAGTTGGGGGTGGTGGGGTGGTTCTAAGGTAATAATGTGAGAATCATAGAAAGGGGAATTGAAAAGAACATGACTCTAATTTGACTACTAAGAATTTCACTTCAACAAATTAAATAAAGAAGTAGCTTGAAGACTCTTTTATCTCCACTTTATACAAAATTTCCATGATTTTACCATGAATTAAAAACACAATGAGTGTTTTTGATCTGTATAAATGCATTTGGAGAAGCATATGGATAGCTTTAAATGGTGTTTAAGAAAGAGAGTAATAGGTCATTTTTTATTATGTAAATTATGTTTGTCATAATGGTTCAATCACAGGAAGAAAACTTGTTAGTTCGCAACAAGGATTATTTTATTGTGGACACCATCTAGATATAACACATTGATATCATACATTATGTTTATGGAGTTAAGACTTGAAGAACCCAATCGTGCGACATTTAGTTTGCATATAATATAACAAGATCTCCCAAAACCATGTTATGCCTATATTTCCCTCCCAAAAGCTATACTTTTTCCTATGCGAGGTTCAATGCACAAGCCCTTATATATATATAAGGAAACATGGACATGACACATGGCATAGCATGACATGATTTTGTTTCCAATCTAGTGGTCCAAGAATGGGAATCATAATAACGTGCTTAGAGTTGGGTGGTTGATTTGGGGTGACACAACATTCAACAATTTCATGTTTGTTGCATTTAGAAGAGTTTGGAGAAAATTTGTAGAGTTAGAGGAATATAAGGTTATAAGATATGTAAATAATAAAGTTTAGGGGGGTGTAATTTGAATATTCTCAAGGGTGATTTGCATGTGTAAGAAGGTTAGTGTAGAAAGGGTGGGTTAGAGCTTATGAGGTTAGTGTAAGGTTACAATGTAAGTTTACAATTTAAGATTATACAATTAGTGTAGGGTTAGTGTAAGGTTACAATGTAATTTGAATCTTCAAGGGTGATTTGCATGTGCAAGAATGTTAGTGTAGAAAGGGTGAGTTAGTGCTTATGATTTTAGTGTAAGGTTACAATGGAATTTTACAATTTAAGATTATACAATTAGTGTAGGATTAGTATTGGGATAGTGACAAAACCATATGAAAGAGATGCAAGAACCCCCCGCCCCCCCCCAACAATCACCTACCCCTTCCCTCACTATGCTCCTTGATGTTGCTATGATGTTACTCGTCTCTAATCTCTTCTAGGGCCACCCCCCCCCCTCTCTCTCTCTCTCTCTCTCTCTCTCTCTCTCTCTCATCCTTGCGTAGCTTGCAAAAGCCGTTGCAAACCTTCTCTCCTTCTCAACACAATAAGATAAACTCTTCTCTCCTTATTGTAGGGTCTCTCCTTTTGTAGACACAGGTTATCTCTTCTCTTCTCTCTCTCTCTCTCTCTCTCTCTCTCTCTCTCTCTCTCTCTCTCTCTCTCTTTGTGTTATGAGTTTGGTGCATGTAGGGTTGGGTGAAGGAATAGGCCAACAAGGAAACAAGCTAAGGTGAAGGTGAAGCTAGTTGAGTATTAGTAGTAGGGTGGAGAAGTACCATAACAGTGGGGCTAGCTAGAGCAAAGGCATAACAATAGTAGAGCACGGCTTGGTGGGGTGACTCTACGGCTTGGTGGGGTGGAGAGTCCACCCCACCAAGCCGTGCTCTACTATTGTCTTGCCTTTGCTCTAGCTAGCCCTACGAGAGAGAGAGAGAGAGAGAGAGAGAGAGAGAGAGAGAGAGAGAGAGAGAGAGAGAGAGGCCTATGTAAACCATGGGTGCTTCACTAGTACAACCATGTGATATGTACATCTATGCATGTGGCCTTTATACACACATTTCCATGTAGGACGGAAGATACATGTCATTATCTTTTATGGCATCATTCGATAGAATTTTTTTAATAGGAAATAAAATGCCATGCTACCTCATTGCTATATAGCTACAGGCTTTACTTTAGTCCACCCAGTGAATCACAAGGTTTGTATCTAAATATGTAGATAAGCCACTAGGTGTTCCATGACCTCTCTCCATTTCCATTGGTTCTTGGGTACCACTAGGTACTACATGTAGATCATGGATTAATGTGTTAGTATGCTTGGGTGAGTGTGATGTATGATGTAGGAGGTGGCAAGAATAGAATACTCCCTCTTGGGTGAAGGAAAAACCTTGGTTTATGACATAGGTTACTTGGTCTCTTTATGGACAAGAGGTAGATTATTTTCTAAAGTATTTAGATGCCTTGAAGCGTTCGAAGGGTTATGTGAACGTATATTCAATAAAGCATGAATGGTGCACCATTTTAAAATTTTACCAAATAATAATATTGGTGTCTTTGAAAGGTTAGAGTAGTGTCGTGAGTTGTAAATGGGTGAAAAATAATCTAGGATGGGTGAAAAAGGTGTAGATGAGTTGGATGGATAGAGGATGCATTTATGGAAGTCAAGGTGGTGGATGAGATCTAGAGAATTCCATTGGGGACTATAAAATGATGTAAAATGCCACGCATTGTGTGTGAGTTTAATGAAGGTTTTGTTATTATTATCTTGCTTATCACTTTGTGATTAGTGTTATCTATAATCATCTATAATCGTTATCTAATCATGGAGTTTAGGACTTGATTTGAGGCATCCTAGCTTGCCTATAAATTTAAGTAGGTAGTAGGGCATCCTAGGTTGGCTCATAGTAAGTGATTAGAATGATTATCTTTCATGGAGTTTAGGACTTGCTTTGAGCCAACCTAGCTTGCCTAAAAATGTAGGTTGGTAGTAGGGCCTCCTAGGTTGGCACATACTAAGTGATTAAAAGCACAAGACTAGGATTTTCTTCATGTTAGAATAAGTTTAGGGTTTAGGTATTATATTAAGAGAGAAAGAGCTTCTTGTGCAAGTTGCATTGAGAGAGAAGGGTTTCTTCTATCATAGAAAGAGCTTCTTATGTGACTCACATTGTGAAGAGCTTCTTGTGTGAGTTACATTGAGAGAGGGGTTTATTCTATCATAGAAAGAGCTTCTCATGAGAGTTACATTATGAAGAGAGAAGCATCATTATTGTAAAGTTTTTTTAGAAAAGAAAAAATCTCATTCAATAGCAAAGGGCAACCTGCCTCACAATATTTGATCTAGGTTACATTGTGCAAAAAAGGAGTAACTACATAATAGGGCTTCAAGTGCATTAAGCTTCTTGTGGAAACAACTCCATAATTCATAAAAGCTAGATTCAAAAAGAAGAAGAGTGGAACTTAAAACAATAGCTAGAGCATGATTATTATCATTCATTTGTATATCTCAACATGGGTGTCCCATGCGGTAACTTGACTTGCTCCTGCCATTGGTATGGAATAGAAGAAGGCACATCCCAACAACAATGCTACATGGGACAATAGGGCTTCAAGTGCATTAAGCTTCTTGTGGAAACAAGCTCCATAATTCATGGGACAATAGGGCTTCGAGTGCATTAAGCTTCTTGTGGAAACAAGCTCCATAATTCATCTTAGCCCTAGGGAAATAAAAGCTAGATTCAAAAAGAAGAAGAGTGGAACTTAAAACAACAACTAGAGCATGGCAAATAGTTATTATCGTTCATTTGTATATCTCAACATGGGTGTCCATGCAGTAACTTGACTTGCTTCTTCCATTGGTATGGAATAGAAGAACGCACATCCTAACAACAATGCTACAATACAAAAAACACACCACTAGTCCCAAACTTCTACAAGTCCAATAGCTACATTGTTATTCTTACTACACCTATTACAAAGCAATATTGCACCCCACAACACACATGTTGCAAGAAGCTCTTTGACTTCAACTCCAAAGTATTTCTTTGTAGCTTGGTGGCAATGTTATTACGGTCAGTCCACGTTATGCCCTTATCCATTTTTTAGGGTTGAGAAGGGTGTGAAAACATTAATAAATGTTGTGATGCAAACTTAACTCTTCTAAGCACAGAAGACCATAAGGGATTGTTTACACACACAATTAAAGACATTTCACAACATTAAGGGGTAAAAATCATCATGCGCCTCCACAAGGTTGGCAACATAGTCGTCATAAACAATAAGCTTCATTTTAAAAAAACTCATTGGATTCTTTATGATCACAGTTAATTTCACTAAACACCAATTTTACTTGCACACCAATATTAACTTCTAGGCAAGCTAAAGTGGCTTACAGAGCAAGTCCTAAACTCTATGATTAGATAATGAGTGGTTTAAAGCAAGTCCTAAACTCTATGATTAGAGGATCATTAGATTAAAGCAAGTCCTAAACTCTATGATTAGATGATGATTGTAAATAAAATTAATCACAAAATGATAAGCAAGATAATAAGCTTAATAGTGTTAGCAATCTTCATTAATCTCACACAAAAATATGTGTGTTGCTCTACATCATTTTTCCAATAAAACTCTAAATCTCATCGACCACCTTGACTTCCATAAATGCATCCTCTATATCCATGTAACACACCTATCCATTAATAACTCACCACACAATTTAACCTTTAAACAAGGCAACAATACAATTTGATTATGATTAGATGAAGATTGTAAATAATACTAATCACAAAATTATAAGCAAGATAATAAGCTCAATAATTGTCCACAATCTTCATTAATCTCACACAGAGAAATGTGTGGCACTATACATCATTTTTCCAAAGGAACTCTCTAAATCTCATCGATCACCTTGAATTCCATAAATGCATCTTCCATCCATGTAACACATCTACCCATTGATGACTCACCACACAATTTAACCTTTGAACAAGACAACCATACAATTTGGCATTATTATTCACCTTAAATTTCAACACTCTCCATCAATGTCAAATTGAACTCATAGGTATCTAAGATGCCTTTAATACCATTGAACTTAAGAGTCAAGGGAGCATGTTGTTCTCCTCCTTATCGGCATCTTACATAGTTTAATTTCCAACGTTGGGGTTAGTCTTTGTATTAAGAATTTCAGTTATTTTGAGCATCAAATGCTCAAAAAGAGCACACGTAAAATTTTCCTCTTTCCACCAATGCTCAAGAAGAGTACTCGTAAAAATTCCCTATTTCCACCAATGCTCAATAAGATCATCAATGTGCTCAAGAAGAGCATCAAATGCTCAAGAAGAGCACCGGTAAAAATTACCTCTTTCCACCAATGGGAAAATACAATGATCCAAGTGATCGAGTTTTTAATGCAACATGATTAAGTATCTCCTTAATGATAATATGTCCAAAATTATCTCATGGCAATTTTACACCCCTTCCTCTTCCCCATGCCCTTCCCCCCTCCTCTCCTCTCTTTCCTACCCTCCATCCGTGCCTCCTCCTCTCCCTTCCTCCATATTCCAACATGTCTTACTGGCATGCCAATAGTAAAGAGGACAAGAAACATAATGTGCTAAAAGCAAAGAGGGGCTTAGTTGTGCGCATTGAAGAAGAGGGACATTTAGGTTTTCAACAAGCAAGGGGAGGGGTTTTCAATGGTCAAGGGAGATCACAAGGTGGAAGATAAGGAACAAGGCACACGAAGTGGAAACATGCAATATAATAGTTGGTAGGTAAGAGGGTTGAAAAACTATGCAAGAGGTGAAGAAGGGGGGAGGGTCGTGGTGGGTTGTGGTGGGAATGGGGACATGCAGTATAATAGTTAGTAGGTAAGAGGGTTGGAAAACTATGCAAGAGGTGAAGAAAGGGGGAGGCTCATGGTGGGAATGGGGACATGCAATGGGTTTGGTAGGGAAGAGGGTTGGAAAACTATGCAAGGTGAAGAAGAGGGGAGGGGTATGGTGGAAATGGGACATGCCATGGATTTAACAAGTTCACAAGGTGGAAGGAGATGTCACAAGTTCATAAGGTGGAAGGAGATGTCACATGACACCCAGGGAAACAAAAAGAAGAATCTATGGCTACTACTATCCTACTCTTGTGGAAACTTTAAAGTTTAGGGATGCTTGCCTTCCTCACATTCTCTTATTACACTAATGCTTGCTCATGTTCTCCACATTAACATCGCCTACTTCTAAGTATTTTATTAATTGCATCTCTTTGGTCCTTTGGAGATTCAATCTAACTTCCTCTAAACAATCAAGGGTCACACGGGTGTAGGCAAATATCTGTGTGTGTGTGTGTGTGTGTGTGTGTGTGTGTGTGTGTGTGTGTGTGTGTGTGTGTGTGAGAGAGAGAGAGAGAGAGAGAGAGAGAGAGAGAGAGAGAGCCCATCTATTACCAATGGGTCTTTGCAAGGATAGGAAAAGTCCCATTTTCAAACTCTCATGCATGAACATGGCAATATCCCAATCTTTCAATTTACTCTCAAAATCAGATAGTCACATAAAAGCAAAGTGTATATGCGAAGTAAAAAGCAAACACAAACTATACCATATTTTTGGATTGTCTTATCTACATACATTTTAGTGCCATGATTTCTATGTCTATTTAGCATCTATAAACTTTTAAGTGTTAGAATTTATATATAGCTACTTCGAAAATCTCAAACATGGTCTATGATAAGAAGATTAAACTGTTAGAGAGCATATAGAGAGCCAGCCACCATGGAGCTCGAATTAAGGGATAAAGCTTGGAACCAAGGTTCGTTGCTTAACACTGTAGCATGGTTGGACCTTAACATATGGAGAAAAATATATAGCGCTAGGCAAAACAAGTAGCTCAACTCCATTCAAACTTTGAAGGTTCCAAGTTAAAATGGGTAGATAAATACTCTCTTAGGGATGGTATCAGAGTGGTATCACAAGTGTGCCTACTAAAAACATTGATAAGGATGAGGCTTGGTGACTAACTCCTCCTACAATACCCTTGATGAGGAGGAGGAGGCCAAATTCAAATTTTCATTCAAGAATGATCCATATTGGGCATGTGTAAGCATATAAGCAATAAGTGATAAGCAATAAGTGGGAAGCCATAGTACTTCCCATATTATTTAGGTTTGGGCTACACATCTACAATGTGGATTTGCTAATACCCGTTTGAAAGGGCCATGTCACAGATGGCTACTTTTGAAAATGCACATTCTTGATTCGAGGATGGTAATAACAAGTTTTACAAAGATAGAGAAGATTGATGACTTACTCATAATCAAGATAATTTATTTCAATGGAAGGTGTCATGAGTTAACCCTTGCTAACTTTTCGTAATTATTCATATCCCCCCTGACCACTCCAACAAGTTTCACACAAAAACTAGCACTTGTTGATACGGGTGCTAACTACAACTTAATGTCCTATGACACATGGCATTATCTCAGGATGCCAACCTTACTACCCACCCCACCACCATTACTATTACTTTGCATACTGTTCAATGTTTAGGTGTTGGTACAATTCTATTTCATGTTGGAAATAACCCCTTGTAAGGCATGTTCTATGTCATACCTATAGGAACAATGCAAGAAGAGATCCTTATAGGACGTGGATGGATGAGACACAACCGGTGTCAAATTGATTGGGATGCAAGGATGGCAACACTGTAATTAGCCTCAAGACAAGTTAGTGTCCTTATAATAGATGAAGAACCGGAGCCACCCATAAGGTGATTCCTCCCCTTCACCAACCATAATCACCATGTTTACCAGCCAACATAGGACTAGGCCACCCGAAAACAGGCCTTTCCTTCACCAAGATACCCACCTGCCCCAAGCTTCGTAAAACAACACAAACCTTCACCAAGATACCCCATACACTCAAGAAGCCTCACCTGCCCCAAGCTTCGTAAAACAACTCAAACCTCGCCAACTGAGCCCACTAACACAGCTAACTCTCCTAACACCACTAAAGTGCCAACAGATACCAACTCACCCTTGTACTACCCAACCCACTGATTCTCACTGTTGGGTACCCAAGAAGATTCTCATTGCCCAGGGTTATTATATGAGGGTGTTAACACTATGGATTCCCGAAAGATCTAATCTCTCCTCTCAAACCCAAAGCTTCTGCAAACCCAAAAGCTCCTATTCCTCGTCATATGGGCCGACTCTTGTGGGGCGGCCTCCGATAAGGCAACCACAAGCCCACAAAATCAAGGAGAACATCCAACAAGACCCTCATGATTGCAAAAAGGTAGTCACCACCCACCTCATCCTCAACCCGCAACTACGGGTGGATACCTAAACCTCTTCTTACTGCCCAAAAGTTCTATGAAGGCAATTAGCAAATCTGGTTACTATGACTCCCGACGTACACCCCCTACTTCCAAGCTCCCAGCACCACAACAATTCCAATGGGGGCCAAAGCAAGCCCCATTTGTTGTCACCACCAGCACTCTGAAGGATAAGGGGAAAGCAAAGATCTAGGAGGAAGCCAAGGCCACGCAACCCCCGCCTAGTGTCTCCACCAGTGATATCCCATCAACCTCGACTATCCCTCTAGCCCTTATCATCCGACTCCCTCACTGCACCTTACTCAACCGCTTACGTCTCCAACCCCCCATCATCTAGCAGCTCCGTCCTATGAAGCACCAAAGCTTCCTGAACGAGCTATCGACCTTGCCTAAACCCAATTGGACCTGCCTTCTCGCTATTGCCAATTAGGTAAGGAGTCAGTACAAAACCCATGTAACGGGGTGCTAACCATGTAGTCTTGGGGTACAAAACTTGTTCACAGGGTGCCCAAACGTACGGCCGTTCATTCAAAAACCCACAACCATTTCCTTAAGAAGCCATGGCCATTCATTTAGAAACCCATGGGCCGTTTCCTCAGGAAGCCACGACCATTCGTTCACAAAGCCATGGCCGTTTCCTCAGAAAGCCATAGCCGTTCACTTGTCCATCCACAATTGTTTCTTCCTATAGCCAGGGTCATTCCTCCATAAAGGAACACCCGTTCCTTTGTGAAGCAATGGAATCTATATAAAGGTCCACCCCCATTCATTTCACTCACTTTTCTCCTTGCCCCCTAGACGAACTATTGCAGTTTTTCCCCCACATTTTTCACAGCTTCCTACCTACTCACTCACCCACAGCTCTCATGAAAATCTATATAAAGGCCCACCCCCATTCATTTTTCACAGCTTCCTACCTACTCACTCACCCACAGCTCTCATGAAAATCTATATAAAGGCCCAGCTCCTAAACGAACTATTGCAGTTTTTCCCCCACATTTTTCACAGCTTCCTACCTACTCACTCACCCACAGCTCTCATGAAAATCTATATAAAGGCCCACCCCCATTCATTTCACTCACTTTTTGCCTTGCCCCCTAGACGAACTATTGCAACTTTTCCCCCACATTTTTCAGTGCTTTCTACTTGCTCGCTCACCCACAGCTCTCATGGGTAGAACAATCACATTTTGACTCCTCCTATGAAGTGAGTGCTCATACCCCCAAAAGAAAAGGAGGCATGCCAACCACTGAAAAGATGCAGGGGAGAAGAGAGCTTGAGCTCTTGCAAGCACACACACACACACTCACACAAACCCTAGAAGAGAGCACACAAGGTGAGAGGCTGAAAATTCTTCTTTTTCTTCACACAACAAAAGAGGTCTACAAAGAAGATAAAGTGACTAACACACATAATAGAGTATATACAAGCGGTCCATAATTTGAACACGCTAAGAGGAGTGGGTATATGTGGGCTAGTCAGTGTAGTCTAGCTATAGAATCTATGGTGAAGATATGTTGGTGCCAGCTACCAAACCCGCCAGTGATATAAATGTTGAACAGTCATGCAAGCGCTTTGTGAGTGTCAACTCATGTTGAGCTTGACATCTCAACACTCCCCCTCAAGCTCAACTCTAGCTCATGAACTCCAAGCATATCTCAAAATCTGCGAAGCTTCTCAGCTTCCAAGGCCTTCATGAAGATGTCAACGACCTGATCTTGTGTGTTAACGTAGGCCAAGTTGATATCGCGTGCGAAGACTCTCTCCCTAATGAAGTGGTAATGTATCTCAATGTGTTTCACATGGAAAATTGGGTTCCTGGCCAACTGTATGCTGCTAAGATTGTCACAATATATGACAATCTTTCTCTCCACATACAACCCCAAATCAGCACAAGTAGCTTGCATAACCAAGCTACCTCACATGTTGCCACTACAGCTCCTCTGTACTCTGCCTCTATACTCGACAAGGCAACTGTGGGCTGCTTCTTGCTGCTCCATGTCACAGCAGCACTCCCCAATGAAAACATAAATCCACTGGTAGATCTCTTATCTGAGATGCTACTTGCCTAATCTGCATCTGTGTACCCATATAGCTCCAATGGTACTCCTATTGCATAAAACAATGTATAATCAACAGTGGCCCTCAAGTATCAAAGTGTGCGCCGCGCACTATCAAGATGTGGTTTGTGTGGAACCTGCATAAACTGGCTCTCTAAGCCAACAGTGTAGCTCAAATCTGGCCTGCTGATCGTGACATAAATCAAACTCCCCACAAACTTCTTGTACATACATAGTGGGATCCTCCAACACATAACCTGCATCCACACTAAGCTTGCCATTTTGATCTAATGGCACCAAGATTGGCTTACAATCAACCATCCCATACTTGGACATGTCCAATGCATACTATCTCTATGACAGCCAAATACCCTTAGGTTTGCGAATGACCTCAATTCCCAAAAAATAGCACAGATCGCCCAAATCCTTCATCTCAAACTTCTTTTTGAGAAGACTTTCACATGCTCAATCTCTTCCAAGTTGTCACCCCCAACAATAAGATCATCTACATATATGGTGATGATCACAATACCCTTATCACTCTTGCGCACATACAAAGAGTGATTTGCATCTGCCATATGAAAACCTATCTTGTCACGCCATGCTCGTGGAGCTTGATTCAGCCCATACAAGGCCTTACGAAGCATACATACATACTTTGGGTGACATGTATCCTCAAAACCTAGTGGCTAATCCATATACACCTCTTCTTACAAGTCACCATGCAAGAATGCATTTTTGACATCCATATGATGTAAAAACCAGCCTTTAGCTGCTGCAGCCACCACCACAATCACAACTCTCACAGTTGTCATCTTTGCAATTGGGAAAAATGTCTCCTCATAATCAATCCCATGTGTCTACGCATATCCTTTGGCTACCAAACTAGCCTTGTACCTGCTTATGCTACCATCACCGTTATGTTTCACCTTATACACCCACTTACAACTAATAGCTTTCTTGCCTTCAGGCAATCGCACCAAATCCCAAGTCTCATTTCCATACAATGCATCCATCTCTTCATCCATAGCTTTTTCCCAACACACATTTCCAATAGCCTCATCAAAACATGTGGGTTCTACAACCTGCACAACTTTTGCCATATACACATAGTGATGTGCCACATAACCATCGCCCTCGACCTCGTCACGGATGCACTCCACCTCCCGCACATTGATCAACCTTATATTAGATACAACCATGCCATCATGCACTATGCAATACTTTCCAGGGGCCACCACCAAGGATGGAGTTGAATGGCCAAACATCACTCACCCGGAGCTCGTGATGCCTGCCCGTGTCCTGTCGTTTCCTCCTCACCACCCCGCTGGGGTCAAACAGGTTTAACAAGTGCAATCTTTTGACCCTAGGGCTTGCATCCACCAAGGAGTCCTGGTCAATTGGGCAGAATGCCTTTCCTGAAGAAGGTACATTGGGATCACCCTCTACATCACAAAGGCACACCATGGACACCATATGCTGGATCCACGTGGGGGGTACTGTACCAATTTCCCTCCTTCCACCACCTTGCCCCTTTTTTCCTCGCCTTCTACAACCCCCCCTCACGTTCCCTCGCCACCTCCTTCACCCACACCACCATCACCCTCTTCATCCCTCCATCTGGGATTGGGCATGCTTATAGCCCCCAAAGAGCTTCCCTCTACATCAACCCGTCAATGCCTCCCCCTCCCTCTCCCTCAACACCACTCCCTCTTCCTTATTAGTAGCTCCTCCACCTCCACCACATTTCCCTGCCAACCTCCCTTCACCCATGGAGGAAGGCGAAATCCCACCCCAACCCTCAGGAGCAAGAGGAGGTGGATCCCTCGCTCAACCCACTCAACTGGTGTGATCCTTTGGACCGCATAATGTAGTTCAAACAGACCATCTAAATCCTACTTGATCGACAACTCCAGTAGTAGGTGCCCATCACCATGCTCACGGACCACATGGAAATCCATGTCCTCCAGCTCTACCTGGATGCCAAACATGACGCGTGGAAGTGCCAGCATCCGCACTGCCAACGGCGGAGGTTACCCCAAGCGCCACTTCGAATTTTTTCTCCTCACATTCGACCTCATGGGTGAGCAGCCGGTTTGGTGATGCTCATTCCTCCTCAAACCCTACATCTGGATGGAGTATACTGCAAGGCCCCTTAAGAACTTTGGATTAATCTCGCTTACCTCCCAATCCACTGACACTGGACCTGGGACCTGTTCTGAATTGAGCAAAGGAGAAACCCAATTTACAATTCAATTTCCCTTGGTTTGCTCCTCCTATATCCCAGAGCCCATGCACGAAGGATAGCATAATTGCTAAGATACATGCATTCAATTCTAGATATGATTAGGTTCTCAATCTAGTAATCGTGGGGCCACCATATGTTTTTTCAACCTCATCATCACACTTTTGGAGGCCTTTCCACAGTGGCACCACTTCCATGAGGGAGCTCAAGGCCTCACCTTTGACCTCAACAAAGGCCCCACTTTGAAGCAGTTCTTCAGCTACTGCGAGGACATCCAGTAAATGCCCGCTTAGCGTCTCCAAACATTCAAAGATATAATGGAGACGGCCTTCTGGACCAACTACAAAGCTTCTCATAGATCTCCCCCCAATATCCGAAATCGCGATACAATTTCGTCCGAACATACTCCATCTACTATCGCTAATTCTCCTTGCCAGCTCCTAGGATAGACCTAAATTAGGGAGGGGGTATGTTAACCACATTGGTTAACATTATTTTTAACCATGGTTATGCTTCATGTACCTCATTTTATGAAAACCGCACTAAGCACTTCATGTAAAAGATATATGGGATGACCGAGCTTACAACTTGTGTAATGTCGGCCATGAGTATAAGCCTGGGTATACATAGAGCTAAAAGAACCAATTTTGGTCCCTCAATTATAGAATGGACGGCTCACCTATCTTGTCAAAAGCTCCACTTGAGTGACATAAGTGATGATGGAGTGAGCCCCTAGCGGTCTCACATCAAGGAGTTAACCCTCATTAAGGTTGGCTAAATGCTAGCTCCCAAACCGACCCTTGCATTGTCTCCTTTATCTCTCTCTTGTGCAAGGAAGCTCTTAAGTGTTATAGCCACATTACCACTGTTTAGCCACTATACCTTTAGATTTACATGGGTAGATCCACCTATATGACAAGTAGAGTTTCTATCTAAAAGAACTCAAGGAAAAGGATGAGATTTTTGTGATCTTTAACCAAAAGATCAATTTGCATAGTATCATCTCATAGTAGGCAAGTAATCTCAATGAGCAAATGAGTTACATGGAGGAACATATCAAGCACTATGTTGTGGGCTTATATGGAAGAATGAGGACTAGTCCCATGCAACTTGCTACTAATGTGCATTAATTTAGAGCCCTCTTTTGCCAAACGCCTTTATTAGTTCACAAAAAAATTATCCCCTAACAACTATAAAAGATATAGTATAAAAGATTTGTATATACTTTGACTATATAACATCACAATACTATCATCATGCTACATAAACTATTTGAGCAGCCTTTGTATGTACTTTCAGTGTAACATCACAATACCATCATCATGCTGCATGAACTATATGCCCAAATAATAATACAATGAGCCCAAATTTGTCATCTCAAAAGATACTTGATAAGATATTCAATCCCTAGATCTTAGCCAAAGTCTTATATTGCATGACAAGATGGACCCATCTACCCAAAGCTAGCAATGACATGCTAAAGCTAGGCTATTAGAGGGGTAAGGAACATTCACCTACCCATAAGAAGCTATGAATAGAGAGTGAGACAAAGATTGGCAGCACAACAACACATGTAGGGTTAAGTGACACCGTCGCCCATGAAGCAATGTCCCTTTTACACAGATGAAGCCTAGGCCACATCCTACCAATAGCCTAGCAACTTAGAGCACCCTCTCCAAACACTAACTTACCAAACACTCCACCACATATACCAATTCACCCTTATAATTCCCACCACCACCTTTAAAGATACAGACAGAGAGCAAGGAGACTTGGGTGCAAAACTTCAAAAGGACATGGAAGCCAATCTGTCATGCAAAGAGCAAGGAGACTTGTTACAATATCAATGCTATCCCCAATTCTTGACAACCAAGTACAAGAAGAGAAAAAGCCAAAACCCTTAACACCACCACACATAGAAATTCCTACCAAGGAAGCAAGTCCACCCCTAGATGAAGAGAACAAAGATAATGTGGATCCCCCCAAGGGCATCAATTTGGAATATTATGATCCCCCTTGATAATGTGGATCCCCCCAAGGGAACTTATGGATATATCAAGGATATATCATAACATAGACCTAAAGGTACTAGAGGTGTGGATGCGCTCATCAAATTATTCTCCGAATGGCATCACTGGCAAGAAGAGGAAAGAGCGGGTTACAAAAATCCCAACAAGCTTATAAACATGCCCACAAACAAAGATATAGAACTATAACCTTTGTTGGTCATAGCCATTCCTTCAAAATCTTACCAATTGCTATGTCTATTGATTGCTATGCCGCGCAATATATGTGGATTAATAGTACATGCTTACCTATTCCAAGGCACTCAAACTAGAGGGAGTTTAAGGAACTCAAAGAGAAAGATCCCAATATAGTCTTCAATCGGCCCTCCTTCCATAATCCACAAGAAACTGAAAGAAGACAAGATGGTTGAAAGAATGGAAAAATTGACTGCTTATCATAGACCTTGTAGGTTGTGCCAGAAAACCTTGCTAAAAATCTTACCTCGTGTTCGACCACCTCAACAAGGGACCTAATATGGCATAAGTTCTACAAGTTATGTTTCTTGGCCGGGACTTTATCTCATTACTTTTGAGAATATTTTAATGGCATATTTTTGGAATCCCATAGTCTACTTCAAGTGTACACTTTAGATGAATCAACAACCTCTTGTGCTAAAGAGCCCTTTGTTTAAATTCTTTAACAAAGGCTACTAGTCAATTTTGAGGATAAAATTGAATTAAGAAGGGGATTACATAAACTTCTATGGTTAGAATTGCCAACACTTCGTATAAGTGTGGCAATATATAAATATTGTAAGTGGGCTATATAAACCGCTATGGTTAACATTGCCAACACTTGGGCATAACGCCATTATTTTGTAAGTGTGGTAGCACATAAATATTGTAATTCCTGCACTAAGTGCTTAATGTCAAAAGATACTGGAGATATGCTAAATTTAGAAGCCGGAACCATCTTGTATATAGGAGTTTTGGACCACGGGTACCTTAGACACATAGTCTTGGGTGGTCATATATATAAGACACTTTTGCTAATGAAAAAGGATACAATCCCATTATTTAAACTTTAGTGAACTTTCTTGCTCTCTTGTGGTGTGAGTCTCTTGTGTGTATGCTAAGTGTGTTTAGAGAGGAATTGTTTGCATGCTAAGTGAGTCTATTGCATGTATGCTAAGTGTGTTTAGAGAGGGATTGCTTGCATGCTATAATAGTAGATTTATTCTCTACTCTTTCTCTATCGCAAACGTGTTGTGGAGTTGAGTTGGAGAATGCCCACATAGCTCTCCATCCAACCATGTCTCCAAAAATAATGGGTTGAGGACTATTATAGAATGATGACCGGGCATCGATTTTACCATTAAAAGTTGAGTGATGGCAATAATGGTAAGTCCCCTAATGACCCTTGCATCAACGAGGCTAACCAAAAGCGAAGAGGTGTTTAGCTTCAGGAATTACAAATGATCGATTTGTTGCATTGCCTCCACAACTTACAAAATGACTTGATCTATAACTATCCAAGCCACCATCATTCTACTTGAGCATTAAAAAATGTATAACTATCCAAGCCGCCATCATTTCCTTAAGCATTTTAAAAAATACTACTAATAAAATCAAATTTCCAAGGCTTATATAAATGTTGAACGTATGTCAATGTCATAATCAAAACAATATAGTCAAACCACAATCCCACAAATTGGATCCTCAAAGATGGTGGTGATTAATTTAATGCCTCCCCTAAGCTTATGAGAGTTTGAAAAATGATATTGGAAAAGATCCTCCGAAAGATGGTGGTGATTAATTTAATGCCTCCCCTAAGCTTATGAGAGTTTGAAAAATGATATTGGAAAAGATCCTCCCAAAGATGGTGGTGATTAATTTAATGCCTCCCCTAAGCTTATGAGAGTTTGAAAAATGATATTGGAAAAGATCCTCCCAAAATATTTGATTTGTCGAAGATAGGCATTTGTTGCATTTCCTACATTTGCCAGGTGGTTGTTGCTTGTTGACACCTCTCACAAGGCTAATTGAATACATTTTTTGAAGTTGTTTCTTTTTTAGGTGTGCAATAGTAAATACATATGTGAATAAGGGACCAAGGCACCCACAGGTATTTAGAGTATAATCCCAACCAAAACTCTTTGATAAGGTTTATAATAATTACATTATTTTTAGCATGGAATAATCTACTTTATCTTCTATTTTGGGATTCCTCATCCCTTTTAGTGGGGATTTCACATCCCCCCGCCGTCTCTCTCTCTCTTTGTGACTTTGCAGCAAGACCATTACAGATATGATCTTTTAGTAGCAAGCAAGTAAATTTTGTGTTCTTTTCTGAACTTGAAGGGTTTGTGCGTTGGAAGGCAATGTGCAGGAAGGAAGGAAGGAGGGCGTGCATGTTATTTTGAGTCAGCCATCGTGATGGTGGCGGAGCCTAATGAATCAATCAATGATATCTTGATCAATTAGCGAATGTTTTTGTTTTGTGGAGCTACAACCTGCCAATACGTTCCTTTGTCTATCTCATTATTTTTAACTTTTATAAGAGGTCGCACCCGGCGGCCATAATTTAAAAAACGAGAACTAGCGACATCCTTTTTATCAACTCGTTATTTTTATTCCTCTTTGGGTGGGGCTAATTAACTACTAACTTTTTTGTTTGGTGTGCATATTTCACGTTTTTTTGTTTGATGTGCATTTCTTTGCGTGCCAAGGACTACCAAATAACTTTTAAAGGCATGCTAGGCTACAGTATGAAAGATCTGCACAAGAATCACTTCAAGTTTTTCTGCCACAATGTATCATCTGAAGAAATAACTCATGTCTGGGAGCTATACGCTCTGTATGGTCAAGACGATCTAAAAAATAAGGTATACCTATCATCATTGGTCAATTTGCTCAAGCATGCCTATATCTTCATGGAAAATTACATTCTAAATAAATTGGGTGCGACAAGTATTATCCAACTGCATCATAGATAATACCCAAAAGAGGAAATGGCATGGATAGGAAAAGAGCTTTGGCCACTTGGAAGGTCATGAAAATTCTGCACTTGACACTATGCATTGATGTAGAAACAATCTTCTATGGAAATAATAGAGAGGGTGAGAATCTGACAAATGATCGTCGCATTCAAGAACGTAAGGAACCAATCCGTCAACATCCAATTGTGGTCGATGGTGAGGACCTCAATGAAGAAGAAGACTTCAACAATGCATACTTTTCAGTGCGGCAAAAAATGGTGAGGTTCAAGCAAGCATTCGTCAATGGAGAAGACTATGTCCCTTTGTTACCTATTACTCGTCAATATACTGGCCTACCAAGAGAAGATGCTTGTTTTGTGTAGATTGACACTTTGTGGTGGTGTGGCTTACGATGTAAAAATCAAAATCCTCTTTGTGTTCAAGTGTTCTTTTATATGTGCATTTGCCCATAGCTTCTCACTGTAAATTGCATTGTGAATGGGTATGTAAACATACATCTTTTGCTATTCTCACATTACCAAATCTATTTGGGTTGTCATTCCTTCCTCTTCCGTCTCGTAAAAGTGTCTACTTTAGAAAATGAAGGTTGCTATTTGTAAATTATATGCATGTGGACTTGACACAATCCTCTATACATAACCAATCCTCCTTGTGGCTTAAAGAAATCCCATTACATATATCTCTTAATGAGTTTGCCAATACTTATTAGAGCTGGTGCCATGATAAAAACAACCATTTGAAAGTCAAGATGGTTGAGTGTTCCACCTTTCTCCAACGCGGACATTCATTTGAGGCACTCCATGTGCACAAACTCTTCAAGAGGCTCCCAATTTGAGACATCGATATCACCACTCTTGATGCCTATCATAATTGAGGCCTCAATAAGTTTGGTTACTTCTTAGCATTCATATTCAAAGTGTCAAAAGACTTTGAAGCATAACGTAGATATATGAGAGTACTGTGTGAAACATACTAACATGCATGATGCAAAACAACAGTGGAAAAGTGGAAATATTGTTAGTGTTGAAGGGCAACAATTTTGACTGGTTTGTAAAAAGATAGTATGTTGAACGCGATGCAAATCAGGCTATACTATTCACATACCATATCGGCGCTGCATAGAGGACAACACATGCACGATTATAGAACGTGCATGTGTGCCAGAAGCCACCAAAAGTAGAAAAGAGACAAGGAATATCCATACCCTTGAAACTAGGAGCGGATCATGAAGCCCGGAAGATATGGAGGAACGTACTCGGGCACCATCAAGTGTATCAGAGATGCCCAACAGGAGAAGAGAAACATCAAAGAAGCTTTGCTAGTGTACAACTACAGGAAAAATAAAGGCATTGTGAAGGGTGACGAGTTGATCTAGGTGAGGGATGGCGAAGGATACCATGTGATGAGACTGATTAGAAGCCAATAGCACCATGAAAAACCAGGCAATATCATAGCAAACGATGAGGATGCCGTTTCCACAGGTAGAATCTAGAAGCGGAGAAGAAATCAAGTATCTTCGAGTAGCAACGCAAAGCATCACAAAACACTGCGAGAAGAGCGGCCAGGGATGACAACAGCAACAATAGAGCACCATGTGAAATATAATGACGATAATGCAGACAAAAAAACCATGGAGTCGACTCGAAGGTTACTGAAACTCCTGAAAAAGAACACAGCTGAATAAATAAACGAAAAACACAATAATAAATGGGGAAAAACATTTTGGTTGCTTATTAACGAAAATGGATTTTTTCATTAATTAATCATACAAATAGAAAACAAGAACTAAAGGTAAAAGGAAACACAACCTTGGGATCTTGCCCTTATTTTGACAGCCAGAAGATTACGAACGCACATAGGGCCTTTAGGAGGGGTCAATATCCTTCCCAATGTAGAATTGCGAGCTCCATTTCTAGGAAGAGTACTGCTAGTTGGTTCTGCTTCATGACAGAGAAGAGGTGTGGAAGCATGAGCGGGTGCAGAATTCATGATATCACGCAGAGTAAACCTTTTAGGCACCATGCTCACAAGCACATTAAGAATGAGCAAATGACGATATTTATAAAGGATTGCCCAGTTTTGAGAGCTAGAAAAAGAAGTAACACACTGCCATGTATGGTGACAGTGCATGCACGTGACGTGCATACGATGAAATCATGGACTCCCATGCAGAGCAACATGGTGAGCCTTCTAGAAGCCTGTTGCCTGCGAGAACCTAGCAAGAGCACGGAAAACCGGGAAGAATAAAATCTACGATCCACAGACCATACCGACGTTGCATGGAGGACAACACATGCACAATTGTAGAATGTGCATGTTTGCCAGAAGCTACCGAAAGTAGAAAAGAGATGAGGAATATCCATACCCTTGAAACCAGGAGCGGATCACGAAGCTCGGAAGATATAGACGAATGTACTCGAGCACCATCAAGTGTATTGGAGACGCCCAATAGGAGAAGAGAAACATCGAAAAAGCTTTATTGATTCGCAACTCTAGGAAAAACACAGGTGTTGTGAAGGGTTAGGGTTGATCTGGTAAAATCCATAGGCCCCAACTGTGAGGGATGGCAAAGGATACCAAGTGATGACTCATCAGAAGCCAGCACAACACCATGGAAAACCAGGCAATGGCATAGAAAACGATGAGGACGCCGTACAGTCCACAGGTGGAATCTGGAAGAGAAGAAGAAATCGGGCATCTCTAAGCAAGAGCACAAAGCATCACAAAACACTGCGATAAGAGTGGCCAAGGGACGACAACAACAACAACAACAACAACATCAACAGAGTACCATGCGAAATACAACGATGAGAACACGGACAAAAAAAACATGTAGACATCACTAGTGAAACTCCCGGTAAAGAAGACACCCGAATAAAGAAAGCATTAATAAATGGAAAAAAAAGCATTTTGGTTGCTTATTTAGTAACATTTATTCTGACATATTTACACACACTTTACTCTTGGTTTGAGCTGTCCCTCAATAAAAGCAGATCGAGTGAAGGCCACTCTTGCGTTTCTGTAGATCGAATCTGATTGGGAGCAAAGACCACAAAGCAGAAGCATTCCGAGGGCGAGATGGTGAATTTCCTAAATGGCCTCCTGTACGGCATAGGGGGCCTTGCCTGGTGCTTCTGGTTACCTTTCAGGAGAAGCTTGTGTACGTGCCAGTCATACCTGGCCTCAGCAGGAGCTACCCCATCACTCCTGACAGGCTTCACCTCAAGTATGAAGATGTCTGGCTCATCGCCTCTGATGGAGTCCGCTTGCACAGTTGGTTCATCAAGCTTTACCCCGATTGCAGAGGTCTGGATCTATAGACCCTCCTCATAGCTTTTTTAAAAGCCGAATTTCATTTTTTATGGTTCGTTATACTCGTTATTATGCGCCTTCGAGAATGAGAACGTGCACCTAAGACCTCATTACATTCGTAGTATCGTTCACTTTATGATCTCCCTGGGGGGCACATTGAGCATTTGCACCATGTCATTAGGGGATGTGCAGAAAGTATGTGCAACATTAGAATCATCCATCATAATGAGCTCTCATGGGAGTGCATCGAGCATTTGCACCCGCCATGTTAGCATGCGCACCATAAGAATAACCCTCATCACGTCCTGAGTACCATTCATCTTCATTGACTATCATGGGTGGTGCGGGTAAAGCATTTGCATGCCTTCTCACTACCCCCTTCCTAGATACCCTGTTTTAGCTACTATGGATACTGGGATGTGCGTGGCACATGGGCCATCACTGGTGTGAATGATGCGACCATATAGAGATAACCTCATTGCGCATCAACATTATCTTCTATTTGTATGTCTGAGAGATGCTGTTATGCCATCCATGTTATCCTTCGCCCATTATGGTTATGCAAAACAAGGTAGTTTCAAACGTACGAAACGAGACGAGTTTAGTACATGGTATAGAACGTTGCTGGCTGATAAAGTACGTAAAAAACGTTACGTACTTTTTAATGGTATCATCCATGTGTTGTCATGACATGTTCCATAACATGAAAATAAGCTAATTTTGAAGAACCAACGCTTAGACCTCCCAATGGGCAAGCCAAAAAGGACACGAGGAAAAAACCTCTTCTAAAGAGAGTAACAAGTGCAAGTCCAAAAAAAAAAAAACCGGGTTTGAAATGTTTGAAACGTTTGCAAGTCCAAAACGTCCTAAATAATAAAAAACGGGTTTTAAATGCAACCTTTGATGCAAAAGCATGTGCTCCCTTATTGACAGAGTTAGGCTCGGCACATCCACATTATCCTTAGTTTTTGTAAACCAAAAGGGGTAATTCTCTTTGAAAATAATAAAAAATTCATCCAAAACATACCAAAATCAGTGAGGTTGCCCTCTAGCGGCATGCAGCTTCTTCTCTTTTGGTCTCCCAAAAAGTGTAATCCCCCAAGCTTTGGCCCCAAAAAGATCTTCAATTTTTCTCAAAGCACAAACTTGAGAGTACACAAAGATGATGATTCCACTCATAACCCTCATTTTATATAGATTTATCCAATAAAAGCTATACTTATGGGATTATTCACTTATAACTTACTTATGAGTTATTATTGACCTTGACCTTTATAATCAGCCTACTTCCCTAATCCTAAGGCCTCTTGCCCCTGGATTAGGTTGGCTTATCGTGTGGTTAGCATCTGCTACATAGGTGTTGTCCCTTCTCAGACATTTACGTCCTCGAAAAAGAAGTCGGAGAAATCTATGCTTCAAATTAGCAAATGTTTCCCAAGTTGAGTCCTACTCGGTCCTATCTTTTCACGTAATCTTATATTTAGAATTCAACTTATTTCTAAGCTTCCTCTCCTAGAAATCAACAATGAGCTCCGGCTCATGTGGAGCAAGGGACAAGTCCTCAATATCAACAAGTTTATGAGATGACACAATATTATCCTCGCAGCTCAGTTTCTCTTTCAGTTTGGCGCAATGTTATTCTCACGACCTAGTTTCTCTTTCAATTTGCTCACATGAAAAAGGGGATGAACTTGCACTTGGGGATGCAATTCAAGTTTATAAGGAACCTCATTGACCCCTTTTGGGATTCTATAAGGTGCACAGTACCTAGGGGATAGTTTTGAATACTTTGTGGGATTAGAGCCTCATGGGGAAAGTTTTGAATACTTTGTTGGGATTTAGAGCCTCATGTGTGTGTCCACCTCGTGTGTGTGAGCCCTTGTTTGTGTATCCGTATGTGTGTTTGTGTGAACAACCCCTAAAAGGATTAGTGTGCTAGTAGTTGCTAGTGTGAACACTCTTATGAGTGGATGGGATAAGTGTGCCATGTATCACTTATCTAGTGTGTATGTGTGATTTCTATGGTTCAAAAGCTAAGGCTACATGCCTATAAAAGCATTGTACTTGGTGAAGATTAATGTATCATTAGAAGCAATCATTGAGTTGTGCAATACTCTCTCTTCAACTATCACCTCTCTCTCTCTCTCTCTCTCTCTCTCTCTCTCTCTCTCTCTACACACACACACACACACACACACCATGGATATATTCCATCCACCTTAGCTTAGGTTCTTCTCTACAAACCCTAATGTCTACAATTGTTATCAAAGCTTGATTTTAGGCTTTCTTTAATTTTAGGGTTTTTGCACCCACTATTACCATTCTCTCTCCAGAGTTTGTAGTCCCACTCCTTCACTCCGAAGGGTGGTTTGTTGGATATTTCGGAGTCTAGTAAGTGTCCAATGGTGTGTGAGTATGAATACCCTCTAATTAAGAGAACATAAGATAGGGCCTTGGTGCCTATATAAAGCATCGTACATGATGGAAGTATTATCATAATACAATCCTTCTTGTGTTGTGCAACAACTCTGTCTCTCGTGTGTTTTATCACATCTCTCTCTCTCTCTCTCCCCCCACCCATCCATCTCTATGCACCAAGTCACCATGGCTTGATCTCTCCATCTGTTATTCCACTCTCAATCTCTCATAGCTGAAACCATGTTCACCTACATAATCTTCATCCTCATAGTTAGCATGTCACATAAAGGTCTTAGGGTGTTAAGCATTACCAAAAATGATGAAAGGACCTGCAAGCGGTAATAAGAGAGAAGGCACTGGAGTTTTAAACCAAATGTAGATAGTTTTTGGAAGTCGTGTTGAAGTGATTGACAAGAAACAGCGCATTTTTGCAGGTCCGACTATCCTTTTCTTCCAGGAGAATGCGGGCAGTATCCTATCAGTTAGAACACAGTCTGCATGCATTCATGCTGGGTGATGCTTTTAAATAAACATAATATCCATTGGTGGGCTTTTGCTGGAGTGGCTACCGCACCATGCTGCCAAGAAGGATGCATGAGTCTGAACCTCCTACACCTAGATATGTACATATATAAACTCACAAAACAACGAATGTAAATACCAACCTACTATTTTGCTATGATGTTTTTTTTTTCATCTTACATCAAAATCTTAGATATTGCGCACCGGCTTGAGTTTATCGACTTAATGATGCAACGCCTGAGGTGTAATGTGTTCATGCTTTCATATAGAGGGTATGCTAACCCCCCCCCCCCCCCCCCCCCCCCCCCAAAAAAAAACCCCACCCTCTCCCCTCTCTTTTTTTTTTTTTTTCAGCTGAATTTTTAATTATTATGATCACCTTTAAATAGTAGCTGGTGAACATCCGTGTGATGCAGGTATGGTGCAAGTGATGGCTACCCATCTCAACATGGTTTGACAAGGGATGCGCAAGTAAGTACTCAAAAATACAAATACCATTAAATTAAGTGGTTGCTTTATTTGTATGACGATACTATCTGCTGCTTTGCTTCCAACAGGCTGCATTGGATCATCTCTTGGAGAGGACGGATATTGATAGCACCAAGTTGGTTGTATTTGGAAGGTCACTTGGTGGAGCAGTTGGAGCAGCCCTTGTGAAGAACAATCCTCAAAAGGTTAGCCTTTTATTATGCATATATCTTATCAATTAAGAATGTTCTCTGACAGCTTTCCTTCGAAAGAGCACGGTTAAAAGGGATATGGTGGTGTTATACAGACATGGGAGCTTGTCCTCCTAACAATGTAGTTGCCACTTGTACTACAGCAGCTGGTTTACACCATTTTTAGGTGCAGCCAACAAGTGGCCATAGTTTTTGCCAATGAATGGCTGGGCAACAGGCAGACTTGGGCCGCTTGTGGTGGCTGGGCACAGCAGCCAGGTCAGGGCGGGACAGCAGCCTGAAAGGGCGCCTGCAGGGCTGACAGCTGGGTGTCTAGTGGGAAGGCCATGTGACACGATGGTGGCAGGTCACCTGGGAATTAGGGTGGTTGCTGCACAATGATCTCGTTACCTGCAAAACATCAATACACAAGACTCCATCAGAAGAGCTGGCAAGCCCAGGTTCCAACCATAGCTTCCCTTGGGAGCACCCCAGAGCCTGAGGCAAGACCAATACCAGGCTATGCTTTCATCAAAGCCCTGGTCGTCCATATCACCAGAGCTCACGCTCCATGGGAACTTCCATTAATGAGCCAGCATTTCTTTTATATAGACTCTTATTTCCTCCTTTAAGTTAGAATTTCCATCACATGGAGAGGTGTGCAATGACATTTCAGTTTTTTTTTTCCCAAGAAAAGATCCTTCCCTTAGTTACCAAAATGCAGCCGAAATGGCTAAGTACATGACCCAATCTCAATCACAGGAGATGAGAAAAAACAGATGGGGACATAGAGGGGCTCTTCCTCCTCGCTGGCTGCCCGCTCTCGCAGGAAGGCTATCTCATACAATTAGGGGGGGGGGGGGGGGGGGGGAGACAGCCAAACAGGTTGCCTGTAATGCTAAGTGATCTCACTGTCTCTAACCCTGAGGAATGGACTGCTGCTCCATATTCTCAGAAAAGCCTCTTGGCATTTCCACATACACTTGGAGCCGCCTTGCAACTTCTCCCATTGGCCACAGAGGCTGTGTATAGTGTCCGTCCATATGCTCTGGATGGACTTGGCAGGCGGCATGATAGTGCCCTCTATGGCTTCGCTGCAGCAAGCATACCAAATGTGCCATGCTGCAATGCTACTAATGTTCTCCTACCTCTGACTGGTGCTGGTGGTACTCCTCCCTTCTGGGGTTGCTAAAAATAGGGCTATCGTGATCCTGCGGTGAGAGAGGCAAAGGGCGAGTCCTATCCTGTCCCCTCATAAGCAAGGGCTGGTGTTGACCGAGAAGTGCAGGGAACCGCCCCTCAAGTAATGGTGTGGGCAGATGCCTCTCAAGAGTCTCAATGTCATTGCCTTTGGGATTGTCCCAAGGCGTAGCAAGTATGGCAGAGGATCCTCCGTATCTTCACCATGGACCGGTGCCCACTGCCAATCTCCTATGAGCTATCTGCCAATGGAAAAGAGTGATCTTCTGTGGCCGGAAGTTGTCCCACGGCCGTTTCGAAAAATCCTAGAAGAAACGTGTGGGGATTTCTTGGGTCCGCCAATGTATCGTTGCCATTGGCATACTATCAACCTCCGGCATGTGAATCCTGCGGCCCAGATGGATTGTATACTCAAAGAAGGGGATGTCGGGGGCATCCTTTGGGGCGAAGGGATCGTGCCATTGCCACTCGCCCAGATCCCATTGCAGTCTCGTTAGTGGTCCATCCTTCCATAATCATAATCTCCATAATCCCTCTCTGGCCACTTTAGCTGGAGGAGGGTCGACATGCCACAAGTAGTCATGAAACTCTCTCTCTCTCTCTCTCTCTCTCTCTCTCTCTCTCTCTCTAAGGCCCAAAAGCTCACTACAAGGACACCTATACGGTGTGGCATAGTGGTACGGGACACCAATTTTATCGCGGGGGAGCTCTGCGTAGGGTGTAGCTAAGGCTTGCAGCCCGGGGGTGAGTCCGGATGGACTCTATGGTTGGGAGGTGAGTCTAAAGCCTTGCTTCTAGGTGTGTTCCTAGAGGCAACTCAAGAGATCGAGAAGTCTGGAATCCTAGATGAGTCATATAGAAGAGAAGATAGTTTAGTAATATTCCATTCAGAATGGGTTATTGATAAGAAGTAACAAAGTTTGTGTGCCGGACACTGCGGAAATTTGGAATACGATATTTTTTGAATGCTTGGCCACTGTGATACGCATTTCAACAGCCCTGAAACGTGAAATCTCTGAAACGCCTGAAACGTTTCGAAGTTTCACTGAAATGCTTGCTTGAAACGTGCAGTTTGAAACAGCTAATTTTTTCTTGTTTTTTTTTCTAATACTTATATCTCTTGATTTTTTATATATATATATATATATATATATATATATATATATATATATATATATAAACATTTCGGGTTGAAACTCTACGTTTCGAGGTGAAACGTTTCATCTGTGCCACTTAGATTCTAGTGTCACCTATCTCCATGGATTTTATTGTGGGACTACCTAGAACGAATCGAGGACATGATTCTATTTGGGTAGTAGTGGATAGACTAACCAAGATGGTCAAGTTTATTCCCACACGTGTACGATTAGTTAGAGTTGGCTACTTTATTTGTAGATCGGTTATAAAGGCTTTATGGATTGCCTAAAAGAAATAGTGAGTGATCGGGATGGAAAATTCACTACAAGGTTCTGCCTATATATATATATATATATAGGCATTTCGGTCCGTACTTGTCTCGGGGTGAAACATTTCGGGTTGAAACTCTGTGTTTCGAGGTGAAACGTTTCGGGGCTGAAACTTTTCATTTGTGCCACTTAGATTCTAGTGTCACCTATCTCCATGGATTTTATTGTGGGACTACCTAGAACAAATCGAGGAGATGATTCTATTTGGGTAGTAGTGGATAGACTAACTAAGATGGTCAAGTTTATTCCTACACGGTGTACGATTAGTTAGAGTTGGCTACTTTATTTGTAGATCGGTTATAAAGGCTTTATGGATTGCCTAAAAGAAATAGTGAGTGATCGGGATGGACAATTCACTGCAAGGTTCTGGCAAGATATATTTGCTAGATTGGAAACTAAGTTAAGTATGCATGAGTTTACCTTGGGACAGCAGCCCACTCTCTGCTCACCATCTCACCCCACTCGGGACGGCAGCCCTCTCTGCTCCTCACCTCATCGAGGTAAATATAGTTCTTATTCAAAGACAGCTGACTGACACAAAACACAGGGTAAAACATGACCTCATAAGCTCTTTGGTGTGAGAGTGATACAGTGTTTAGACTTTAGCCTAGTCCCCAAACCACTCAAGTGAGTCTTCTAAAAGGAGATTGTGAACTTTGGGATGTCTCTCCAATGCAAAATTATTCTGAAGTGATTAAGTGGAATGAAGCGAATCCTTGCTCACCATTGAGGATGCAATCGCTTTGACGGCTCTCGGAAATTCCAGCACAAAGTGCTTAGAAATGTGTGTGTGTGTGTGTGTGTGTGAGAGAGAGAGAGAGAGAGAGAGATCACATTAATGTCTGTGGAGGCCAAATATGACATATGGGACTGAGTACAAGTTTGAGGACAGAAATGGCTTTGTTAGAGTTGTACAATAAAAGTCTACTACTGATCTAATGAGAATTAGCAAATGGAGATGCATCAATTAAAGACTACATAGAGTTTGCCATTTTGGGGGTACAAGATTCCTGAATCACGACTCTGCCATTGTGAAAACCATCCATTGCCCGCTTGGTGTGCTGCTCACATCTTGACTAGCTCTGCCCCTTTTTGCTTTAGTTGGGGGCTGATGTGAGCTCCTCTGCTATCCATAGGGTGGTGCCCTTGAGTGTATCCGAGTGTTGAAGACCATCTGTTGGGTCGGTCTTATCTTTCTAGGTGATAATTGCATGGTTATTACTTTTTCTTTTGATATAGCTTGTGGCAGTGATTCCATGTGAAGTCCGGTGTTGTCTTGAGTATGTTGTACCATGAACCGTGGTAATCTCCTTGATTATTCCACCCATTGGGAAGCCCTCCTATTTGAAGTTGATGAGATGCTGATTTGCGGCGTTTGTGCTCCACAAACTCAGATGTAATTTGAGACTTGCATCCTTGTGCGAGGTTCCTGACTGTTATTTGAAGGTTATTCTTGACTTCCTTGATTTTGGTCAAGATTTCCTCTGTAAGGGGCAGCCCCCGTATAGGGTTTGGGCTGACTCAAGGGCTGCAAAGCAGCTTTCCCCACAGAGATGTTCTTTTAGTGGTGCGTTCTCCTGTTGGAAGAGAGTGATTTGTTGCTATTCTGTCCACTTGTGTTGACGAGTGGACGGAGGCTACCTCTGTGACTGAGGCGCCTTGCTGGGCATCCAGAGGACGACTAAGAGACCAGCCACGCAGCCCATGGGGTTGGCCAGCACCCTGGGACAGGTTGGGCAATGGCGGGCAGCAGCACGAGGGCCTTATCAGGCAATTTGGACAGGCCGAGCAGCACAAACATGTGTGAACATCTTCTGTAGCAAGTTGTGGAGCACCTTGACACCCCAGAACAGGCTGACCGGCATTAAACCCCCCTTACTATATAAACGGTGTTGGAGAATTCAGCCCCAATTTCATTGTCTATGGAGCACATCTTGGCAGGTGCAATCCATGCGTTGGAGAAAATGATCTACAGCAAACGCTGGGCTGAGCACTGGCATCTAAAAGCTCTTGGGCTGAAGATTGGGGATCACCTTTTCGGGGTTCTATTGTCATGTGCATAAGCAATGCCATGGACCTTCTCAAGGCTAAATCTAGAAGGGGGCAAACAGATAAAGACCATGAACCAGTAGAAGATAGGTAGAACCAGAATGTAAGAGCTTCAGGTGTAGCATCTGTGGTGGACATGGAGCAGGACAAGTGGGATCATGGAGGGAAGCAGACGACTGAAGCGCATGATCCAGATAAGGGCTGTTGGCTGCAGGACAGAGGATACTGGCTGCCAGAAGAGCTGTCGGCTGACGTCAGCAGGGTGTGAGCAGCAGGCGCATAATGAACAAAGAGTATAACCAGTCGGCTGCATTAAAAGGGCATTAATGAATTTGTGAACTGGCCGACCAGCAGTCGGCCAGTTCCCCATGGTTTTCAAGGGGCTATAAATAGCCCAAGTGCCCATCATTGTATTCATTTCTCTCCCACTAGGGGATTGGATCATTAGAGGTCCCATAGGGGACAGATTTAGGTGTCATCACCTTTTATGTAAGGCAGCCCATGGCTGCAGATTCAGATACCTTTTTGTATCATAGAAGAATATACTGAATTTCCAGCACTTCCCTCTCTCTCTACTCTCTCTCTATATCTGCGTTTTTGCATCAAGAGTGTTTAGGGCTGAAAGAAGATGTACCCAGAGCTTCCGCGTGTAACATCTATTTTGTACTTAAGGAACATTCAATTCTAACCTTTTCTTGTACATAAATTTACAGTAGGATTTAGGGTTTAGGGCTACTTGTGTGTACTTGTGTTTGAGTTCCTTGCACTCTTCTCTCTCTATCTTTGCAAACTCTAGCACATAGGTACAAGTACTCTACAACCTTGGTGAAAGAACCCCTGAGAAGGTGGGTTTCTTCTTTACCTTCTCCACTCTTTGCTAGATGGGAGTGCTTAACAAACACACAACAGCCTCCCTCCGCCCCCCCCCCCCCCCCCCCCCCCCCCCAACACACACATACAAAAATTCTAGTGGAAGTTAGAACGCGTCCATGGTTATCTTCAGTGTCCGCCCAAGTATGGAAGTCGAGGTTGGAGATTATGGTTTACCTCATCTGACGTCTACGTTGGCTGGAGGCGTCAGTTTCTAAGGTGGTCTGGAGGCGGACTCACAGAGTATGGATGGGTGCAGGAGCAGTAAGAACAGGAGGAGGGCTAGCGCACTAGATCTAGAGCAGCCGTTTAATGGCAACTGGGGGTTGCAACTAGCATGGGTGCGCACTTCTCTGCAGCTGACTTCGCTGGGAGACGGCAGTCCAGGGGGAGCGGATAATTTAGGTGAAGCAAAGACCCTGGTGCTGGTGCGGTGGTGTCAGAGAGAGAGAGAGAGAGAGAGAGAGAGAGAGAGAGAGAGAGAGTCTTAATTGGTCACTGGATATGCAGATTGCTGCATTGATACTAGAGAACACATTCACGTCAGTGTTGGATATGGCAGGAGTCATGCTACCTATTTTGAAGTGGTTTATCGGAGGGACTGGTAGTAAGGGCCTTCGAATCTTGAACTTTCTCGTGCGATCACCCTGGAACACCCTTGATATTCTCAAGAACGTATGCATTGGCTCTCTTGAAGTCCTGATTTCTGCAGCATGCTTATATTGTATGGCAAGACGTGTTTGCATAGATCTTTAATAACTTAACTACTGTGTTTGTTAGGTATCAGAACCTATTTTGTTTTTGTCCGGTAGCCAAGATGAGATGGTTCCGCCTGCACACATGAAACGGCTTTATGCTGCATCTTCTTCTAATTCGTCCTTGTTCATTGAGTTTCCGACTGGAATGCACATGGATACTTGGCTGTCTGGTGGAGACAGGTACTGGAGGTCGATTCAGCTGTTTTTGGAGAAGTATGTCGGAAGCTGCCTGGATGGGGCTGGAGTGGATGGTGGACAAGGGTGTGTAGTGGATCCTGAGTAGAATCATGCTCTATCTGGTGCTGGCCATTGATTATTGTGTCAACTTGCTTATTACCTTATGGTACGCAAGTGCTTCCATGCCGTTTGAGACCACCTTTTTTAAAGATTATTTTGATGACGACATTCGGTGTGCATAAGGTGTCTTTCCAGAGATGGCAAAATTTGTTTGAAGGTGTCTTGCAAACTGCATTGCTGTATTTCAGTAATAAACATTGTGCCACACTTTTGAATTTTGTTTTCTTGTGCCACACCTTGATCAACTAATCCACTTTTTATGGACACCAAACTGGAAGCGTATAGTCAGCGAATTGAGTTTAGCTGTCTGTAACCTCAGATTTTGTAATTTGCAATTGTTGTTTTGTTTCAGCACATTGATTTCATAGCTTTGTAATATGCGGATTGCACTAATGGGTAATGAAAGTATATATTCTTTCTTTTTACACAACAATGAGTAGGCAAACTTCCTCTCTAAAAATTACAAGACAGAAATGTGCTGTCTTCCTTGGAAGAAACATGTGATTTGTAGTATGTGGATATTGTATTCTGCAAGTGTTGTTTTAGTGAATTGATTCTAGAATTTTGTAATGAGTGGATTCTAGTAATGGAGCATACGTACTTTCATTTGAACAGTATATGTGTGTTTATACAAATATATTTATATACAATATAACCACACTTTCATGTGGATGGGATGGAGAGTTGGTACCTCTACATGGTGAGCCGTTCCAAGTAGCTGCGATAGTGAAATGTGACGCAAGAAAACATACACAAAATGAGGTATATACATATAAACACTATGTAGAAACATTCATTGAATCCAGGCTTACAAATTGAATTACATATGATACTAATCATGTGCATTCGATTAGGCATTTAATAAGACAATCAGAATGATGACATGATGTTTCTCATGATGGTACCCAGTGCATTTTCTGAGGTTTTTTTACACGATTCATACCACAGTTGGGGATGCCTTGTAGTGAAACTCCCACGCATTTAAACTCCCTATTTGGATAGATTAAAAATCACTCAAGAAATTCGTAAACTAAAAAAGCGGGTGATTTTTACGATGTATTGATGGAAGATTGTGAAAAGATTAGCATTTTGGGCCGAAACCAACCCACTAAATCCCGAGGAAGTAATGGTTGACCCAAACAACCTGGCAAGAAGTTGGTAGAATATCTCAACCCAATTGAAGACGAGCAGGATGGAAGTTGCTCAAGAGTTAGTTAGATCTTGTTTATACAAATCGAAGGAGACGTTCTCTAGTAGTTTTGCATACAAGAACTTCTATGATGAATGCCAACTCAATGAATACTGAAACGGAGACCCGGAAAGAAACTAGTTCTCTCTATGGTCATGGAAGACCTACTTGAGGCAAAGAAATCAGAGTTAGGCTCAAATCCATTATGCATGGGTTTAGACATGATTTATTCAAAGGTCCTAGGTGATGATTTGAGAGTTCCACTCTTGGAAGGACATGTACACATTTTGTATACAATTGCAAGTATGGATAACTACCACAGTGAGAGCACTTGTACTCCGTCTTTTAGCTTTCCTATTCTCTCAAGTCCAGCCACCAATAGGCTTCTTATGCCAAGGTAGCCTAAGCTTATGGAAGGACTTGAAGGATGGATGGGAGAGATTAAGTGTCAATACAGAAGAACAACTGCCACTGGACTCCTTAGATGAGTTCAAAGCCGAGAAACTTCCTTGAGAAGTCAAAAAGCTAAAAATTATTCCGAAAGTGCTTGTGAACAAATTGGGTCACTACTTTGTAAGTGACGACATAAATGTGGCACTTCCAATGAAGTATAATGGACTCCATGTCACAACAATCTTAGATGGAGTTGCTGGAGTCAACATCATCACTAGGCAATGCTAGGATAAATGGGGACAACCACCCGTGAACAGCACTCCCTAGTCTAATAGTGAAGCTTGCTAAGGGTGTCGTCACAAATCCCATGGAACTTTTGTGAGGCCTTAAAATCAAAACATTTGGCATGAGTTTTTGTCACTCATTCTAGTGATGAACTTTGCATAGTAGCCGAACTCCTATGACTATATTGTGAGTTTTTGTCACTCATTCTACTCATGAACTTGGCCTAGTAGCCGAACTCCTATGCTTGTCTTGTTTGTTCATGCAAGAAACATGATTGGTCTATGATTGGGACATGAATCATATCTACATCATGAAAGATATCAAACTCTTTAACTTCAATATGCAAACATGCAAAACACATCACAAGGTCCTCTTGTTACAGAGTCAATCATGAGTTTATGTTCCATAACATAACGTTGGATGAAGAGCGTTAAAGTTTGGACTTTACACCTCCTAGAGTCTCAAGACTTTGAGAACTGGACACATATCGCCAACTATGGACATTCTTCCCAAGAAGAGTGGAACTAGTATGTCACAGTTGAAGCCAAGAAGATACGTTCGATTACATGTTGACAATGTTCAATATTCTTGAGACCATTGCAAGGAGGAACCACCAAGATCTTCAACCACCAAAGAGAGACATGAGAAGCTCAGGAAATGAGGCATTTTTGTTCATATGATCTGAGTTGTTGACTTGGAAGAAGAGGATTGGAAAGTAAAGCCAGTAGGCATGATGATTGAGACTGAATTTAAATAGAAGCTAGCTTTAGTTGATATCGGAGCTAGCCATAACCTTATGTCTCATGAAACCTGGTGTTCATTAGGCTAACCTAAACTCGCACAACCAAGATACACATCAAGATTGTTAATTTTAGCATAGTTTCATAACTTGGGGCTATCATTACCGTATTCCACATTGAAGACCATATTAGGGAGTTTGGGAAAATCCCAATTCCCATTTTGTAAGAAAAAAAAAGATGGGGGCACGGTGAACCCTTTTAAGATTTTGTCAAAACTAGCTCATTTGACATATCATTGGAAAGCTATTGAAAAGTAGGTTCTAAATCTATATTCTGTGACAACTTTGGATTCAGTATGCTGACGATACACTAAAAAGTATATTGAAAAACAAATTTCCAAAGTAATGGGATTTTTCCAAATCTTCTAATATGGTCTTATTGGGAGTAATTTCTTGGAAGGGAAGTTCTTTGTGATGCTTTTTGTATGTATAATGTAAGAAGAGGTCCGCCTCGAAAGAGGATGGAGGGGACATAATAAATGTCACATTGACTGAGACTCAAGGATCGCAACCCTTTAACTTGCCTTCGGGCAAGTTAAAGGTCTGCCTCGAAAGAGGATGGAGGGGACATAATAAATGTCACATTGACTGAGACTCAAGGATCGCAACCCTTTAACTTGCCTTCGGGCAAGTTAAAGGTCTGCCTCGAAAGAGGATGGAGGGGACATAATAAATGTCACATTGACTGAGACTCAAGGATCGCAACCCTTTAACTTGCCTTCGGGCAAGTAACCATCCGGATGTCAGAGAAGAACCTGAGTTCGAACCACAAAAGAAGAAGGGAAGATATACTAGAATCCCTTCCTATAAAAGTGTGTTTCCCTAAGGAGACAACATCAACTATTTCACTAAAGAAGTGTGTTAACCACTCAATAGGTTAACATGGTTTCACCACCTGACCTACCGTAAGGTGCGTTGCCTCTCACCTGCTCGAAGGGACACTTGTGTTTTGTAAGACAGTACTGGAATATATAAAGCGGTCTTATCTTGAGCTTAATATCAAATAGGGAAAGTCGAAGGACTTCGTGTACATACTTGCTTAAGACTAGTAATAGAGGTGGATCATTTTTAAGTTTAGCTCGCCTAGTGTGAAAACTAGTCACTTGTATATAAAGTCCTTTTTGACACTAGGCGATACATAATCATTCCCTTGCAATAGAATACTTGCAATCTCCCCTTCTTCTCTATTCTTTAATGCATGTATACTATTGAATCTTGCTTGCTTGATGGATGCATGCTAAATAGGTTTATTTGTAGGTCTCTCTCTCTTGTATTGGCATCTTCTTCTTTCCCCGCCTTCTTTTGTTAGTGAGAACCACGTAAAAAACGAATCTCTTTTTGCCTCCATCTAGGCATAAAGGGCACTCCCTTTACCCCATGGGCAAGGAGCGTTTCGGTGCGACAATGGAGTGAGGATGTGACAGACAAGCTAGCACACCCACATTGAGAAGTTACAATTACAGTTCTAAGGTAAGGCCCAAGGACATATGATTTGGCAAGACTAAGTTAAGCTCTTGATTTGAACATATTTGGTGTGTTACCGAGGACCAGACCGTTCATCCATCAATTCCAAGCTATTGGGATTACTTAATATTATGCCCGGTGTTGATTCGGAGGTCACACTCTGAAAAACATACAGTTTTAGAGCCTTGAATGTGTTTGTTTTGTTGTTTTTTATTTTAATTTGAAGTTCATTTACATTAGGGCATTCTATTTTCATATCTTACAAGGGAAAAATCCTGGTTTCTTGGTGTTTTGCATGACTTTAGAGCCCACAAGACTTAGATTTCATTGCATTGAGCCAAGGAATACCTTAATAATTGTGATTAAGAGTGAAATTTGAAAACATAAGCAAGACTTTAGAGCCCACAAGACTTAGATTTCATTGCATGTAGCCAAGGAATAGCGTAGCGATTGTGATTAGGAGTGGAATCCAAAAAATAAGCATCAAGCTCCATTAGGTGTAGATTAGAGTGGGATAGTTAATTGTTATATGTATTTTAAAAATTTTCGTGCATTATTTGAATTGGTAGTTTAGAAGCATGAAAATGCAAGAAAAAACAATAAAAAAACACTTTGTTACTTACATCACCACCATTAACTAGGATTAAGACCCTATATCACTCCCTATCAAGTCTAAAAAGTCTCAAAAACTTAAAAACCAAGCAAAACCAACTCTCTAGTTAGGGGACGTGAGCCCACAATCTAGTGAAAAAAGATGTGTGTGGATATGTGAATCTAGAGGTAGGTACATCTAATATTGTACCAACAAATTATTACTACTTTAAAGACTTGCAAGGACATACCTACTTATATGCTTTAAGGATTTTCTTGTCATACAATCTGTAGCTACAAATTTCAAGAAAAATTATTGTCCTTTTTAATTATTGGGACATTAAAGTATAGTTATCTCCCCATAGTTGCACCACCTATCCTATTGTAGGCCTATTATGTAAAAGTATACGCCCCAGGTAGGCCTATTTCATATAAAAAATAAAATATGTGAGTCTAGTTCATACAAAAAAGGTGCGAGTCTCCAGACGTGAACCTGTAGGAGTGAGCTTGCAGACATGAGTGTGGATACGTAAACCTACAGATGTGAGCTTGGACATGTGAGTCTAGAGGTGTGAACCCAACAAAAAAGTAGGTTAAAAAAACACTCAAAATAAAAATTATGAAATGTTTTTTTGGTAGCTTAAGCATAAAAGACATGTTTGAAACTAGTTTCAAACCTGCTTTAAGAAGCACTAGAGAATGTTTCACAGAGTGAAACCCTTGTTGATGTAAACCCGATTTGGACTTATTCATAGAAACGGCAACTATAGTGTATTAAACTACACTTCCTCAAACCCACCTAGCCTTTGGTCCTAGGCAAACGATGAGCAATAGAGGCTTCCCTATTAAGAAGGCAAAAATCCTTCAGATCCACCTCTAGTGGAGGAGATTTGAGACGAAATGAGCCAACTAGATGCAAATGTGAGTGGTAGAACAACAGAACACTTGAAAAGAGGAGTCACCACGATCCTCCGAGTTCGAAATTCAATTGGCAGTGTAAACAGTGCCATAAACTTCACGAAAAGGGCACTAACCACCCTATCCAGTGAAGTAGTGGCACTAGGAACCTCAAGGATCACTCCCTTAGGAAGTGGTCAAACCATGTCCGACACCTAGATGTTTCAAACATTTGTTATTGATCCTGAGTTGTGTTTATCCCAATTGAACCATGGCTATAACAAACTATACAATAACCACAATTAACAACAATTGAGACATGTCTACTTTACTGTGTGTAGCAGTAGGGATGAGTATTCCACAAAACACCCAATTAAGCATCACAACTTGTGCAAGGAAGACTAACTTCTCAATCAAGATTCCTACCTTCTCATACAAGAGTCCTACCTTCTCAAGCAATCCACTATAGAAACTTCTTCACCACGAAACCAAGTTCTTGTTCTTCTCCATTCAAATGAAGAACCTGGAACATGGGAAAGGGTAAAGATCCAATGCCTGGGGCTACCTTAAACTAAAGGGATCCACAAGGACATTCACAAAACGTGTCCTTAGTCACCCACAGCCTCAAAGCAACATCGGTGGAGGACAAGTGCCATCATTTAGTAAAGAAAACCTACACTGCCCTTAATGTTGTTAAGTTTTTCTTGAAAGACATTAAGATTACATGGCTTACCTAGAAGGATTATAAGTGATAGAGATGCTAAGTTCACATCTAGATTCTGGATAGTGTTCTTTGAAGGAGTGGGCACTTATTTAGACCTTAGTTCTACTTATCATCCAAAAATGGATTCACAATAGGAAGGGTGAATTTAGTAATAAGGGGTATTTTCTAACCTTATTGTGGCTGAGAACCATGTAGATGAATTACTTTCATCTAGTTGAATTTGTCTATAATGCTTCTTATCACCACAATATATTGGCATGAGTCCATTAAGGTCCTTTATGGACAAGATTTCCTAACACCCTAAACTTGATTAGATCCAATGATTAGGGTTAAAGAGAGGTAAAAAGAGCTATTTTGATGGATTTACTTAACGAATTGACTGCACGGCCATGAATTTGTGTGAAATATTCCATAGTTGGTAGCTCATTTTTAGGTTAGAGAATAGTGTGGCATAAAATTAAGAGAAGTAGAATCATCCCCTTTTATTTGTATGGTGTAATTAGTGCTTACTGAGTTCATTAAAGGAATGAGGTAGCGGTATCCTTACGTTATGGTGTAGTAATGACAAAATCTCTAATTGAGGTATTAGGTTCCCACATGGCCGTGAATATTATCATTGAGCATAGGGACCCTTACTTGAGATCAGGATTGGTCGAATCAAGGTTATGTGGTCTAGTTATGAGATCTTAGTTATGACTTGGAAACAATAACAAGAGTACTTATATGGACCATATGCTTAGCATTAATAAAGGTGGTTGATTGGTCTATATAAGAGTACTAAAATAGTCAAAGATATATGTCAATACAAGAGTAAAGAAAGAGCTCAACTGATATGAGTATATGAAAAGCTATTGACAAGTGAGAACTTGTTTATGATAATTTTCCATTCCAAAAGGATGACTTGGGAAGGAACCTCGTCTAGGATGCTCAAGTGGAAAAGGAATGTGAAAAGAACCATGGGAAGCATGGTCGGGATTCATCTAAAAAGAATAAATTATCTTTGTCTAGATTGCAATAGTTTACTCACCATAGTTCTTTGAAATTGCAATGGTTTACTTACCATAGTTCTTCCTTGAAGCATGTTTTCAATTCTGTTATGAGCTTGTGATATGTGTTATTGTGGCACGGCCTGTGAAGGTACCTCAAAACAGGCAGGATACAGTCCATGTGAATGTCACCTATATTTCCCGGTAGGAACTTTTCTAGTTGAGCCACTTCGATAGCTACTCATCATGTGAATTGCACAGGAGGCCTCAAGTGAGTCTCTCCACCCCTGTAGAATAGTTTCTAGTACCCAATAGTCTAAAATTAGGGGGTAGGGGTCTCACAACTGGTGTGTAAAGTGGTTGGCCACACCACTTCCTCTTCCCATGCTTCCTAGTAGGTACTTGAGTGTTGCCCATAACATAGTGGGTGATGATGCTTCACTCAACTAAATAAATGATATGGCACATAATGAAACTAAAAAAATTGATGCAGTAAAATTCATTTGATACTTATCCAGATATAATTCAAAGCCTCATTTCAGCACTTAAAGAAATGTCCTCTAAAAATGTAACATAAGAATTGAAAGATCTTTTCACAAGAAAAAAACACCATTTGTAAGATAAAAGACTCCTACTAGGAAACAGAAATACTCCATTATAATCATACATTTTTGGGAAAATATTCTCTTGTAGGAGGAGCTCATATCACTGGACCACCCTCGAGCTCAAATAAGACCCTACCAAAAGGTCTCCCTGTGCCCTGATAAACCTATTGTAGGATCCTGCTGCTATACAATCCATCCCTGTAGAGACGTGTAACATAAACCTCCCTAGTAGTACAACACGCACACCATGTCGAGAACTGCCACTGTGCCCTCTCTTAACATAAAAACCTTCCGTAGAAGCACCGGAGTAGTAGTAGTAGCAGCAGCAGCAGCACCACCGGCAGTGAGTGATCTTATTTCATACAGAAGCTTCAAGCAACATTATAGCAACCTGCTCTTATTAGATCAACAGTCTAAAGCATTTATGAATTTGTCCGACTGGTCACCCATGCTTCTTGCTTCTTCTTCTTGGGTGGAATCTTCTTTTTATGTAAGTTTCAAAGTGGTACTACGCAGAATTTGTGAGAGACTCAAGGGGTTCCTAGGGATTTGGACCAAAGCGAGATTCTATCTTCCAACCAAGGTTGATTTTAGACACCCATTTTGGACGTTTTTGGCTTTTCCAAACGTTTTTTGCAAGGGACAATTTTTTTCATCCCATCATTGATGAAGGGAAGAATTTCCATGAACCTTTCATTTTGTTGTGCAACTATTTAAACAACCCGTTAGATAATACTAAATTTATCATAAGAATATATATATATATATATATATATATACCCATGGGTCATAAATACCATCGCTGTGTTTATGAACTGGCAAGAGCCGAGCCAATAGCTTTTCAGCTTTGGCAATTAAATGTAGAGTGAGAATAGGTAATTAAATGTAGAAAGTGTGCGCAGAAACTACCAATCAACCTCTCTAAGAGTCGCAAGAATAGCACCTTAGAAGGTTTAAGATTCAAGGAGGCCTCAAGCCTAGGCTGCCTAAGGTGAGTCACGACCTCCGTTTTGCAGAAGCACCACAACCAAGCCTAAAGCCACCCACTCTCTGAGCACCACCACCACACATGCTACAGAAGCACCACCACTAGGAGTCACGACCTCCGCTCTGCAGAAGCACCACCACCATGCCTAAAGCCACTCACACATCGGTCACTCTCTGAGCTCTCTATTTTATGCACACATAGAGAGTCTGAGTCTCCTAGACCCTCATTTAACAAAAGACTCTTCTCTCTACGAACAATAGACCGGCTTTTTGAAGAAGGTGCACCTCAGCCTTGATGTGAATTGTGAGACTCTTAGAGATTATGAAGCTTGATGCCCATAGTGTTTTAAAAATCCACAGTATCAATTGGTTATCATGAGGCCAAGTTATCAAAAGTCTTGTGAGCATATGCCTACTATTCTCTCTACATGGGAAAAGGCTTGTGGGCTTGATGCTTGCTATTCTTTCTACATGGGAAAAGGAAAAATTCAAGGAGTGGTATGGTAAAAGCAAAAAAATGTATTGTTGTGAAATTTTGTTTGCATATGCTTGCAGATGTCTTAACAGAGTTGAACTTTCTTAGCTTGAAGATACAGGAAGATAATGTGGATTTGACATCCATTGATCATCACAAGCGCTCCTTTTTAAAAGAAGGATCTTTTGGTTAGGATGCAACACACCTTTCACACTTTTTGAAGTGTTCTACACATGGTTACTTGGAGATCAAAGATAAGGATGATAAGGTGCATCATCATGAAGAAAGTTAGTGTGGTAGAAGCTGAGCCTCAATAGATGGATAAGTTGAGGCCATGCATTGATGGATCCTTGTAGAGTTGCATTGCATATTGACAAAAGAATATGTTCAAGCTCTTATAAATGGATTGAATAGTCGATTTTGTGACCTTCCTCTCTTCAATACAGCAAAGTTGTTTAGTCCACCTATGCCGAAGATGAAACATTAAGGGAAGAAAATGCAAGAAGGTGGCTCAACAAACTTCTACAACATATTCAACCAAGTAAAGAAAATGCACTCTTACTCATCGTCGATAATAATGCTTGTGAAGGGGAATTATTTAGATTTGTTGATACTTTGCATCTTAATTGTGAACGACTTTCCATGAAGGAGGCATGGAGAATGTTTTGCATTATGAAGGATTGGCAGGAGAATTTCTAATCTCATGGAACTTTGGCAAGCATTGCTTGTTATGCTAGCAAGCTCAGTGGCATATGAAAGAGGATTTTCAAAGCAAAGTCTCATCCAAGATGACATGAGGACCAGGCTTAATATCAAAACCTTGGATGATCCTATGAGAGTGTAACTTATAGGTCTAGCACTAGAGAATGTCGAGTGGGATTAAATTTTTAAAATTTGGGAAGATGAAAAAGATCGAAGGATCTATGATGTTTAATCTTTCTAATCTACCTTAAAGAGGATTTTTGGGAGAGTGACTTCTACACTTGACTTTTTGTAATCCATTGCACAAAATACTAGTTTCAATTTTTGTATTTGTGATCTCAAATCAATTTTGAGTAATTGTGATGATAAGCAATATTCATTGTAAAAATCATATATTATTTTGTTTCAAAAAATTTAAAGTTCTTGTAAATGGATTGGATGCCTTAATTTTGGGGTTCATTCATTTATTAAAACTATGAATGTTATCCTTTTCTAAGGTTTTTCATTTTCATTTTTTTCTTTTAAATATTTTAAAAATAAGAATTCTTGACTCTTGTTATGGCGTGCTTTTTCCCCTTAAGCATTTTCGAGGATAGTTATTTTGGTGCATATTGATATTTCTAGAGAAATAGTTTCTCTCTCCCCCTAATAGATGAGGCCACTAAGTAGATGCTTGTTTTCTCCCATTGTCACCATACTCGTTTTCTCTTATTGTCCCTCATCACTATGAAGCTGGTGGTTGAGGTAGGTAGTGTAGAAATGATAAGAAGAAAAACATTAACTACTCTCTCAATGTAACCTTACGAACGGCTGTCACGAGTGAATGCTCTCTTCCTCCCTCAATGCAAAGGCCTGAAGGGCACTTCAAGCCATGGGATGTCATACAAAGTGCACGTTGAAGTGATTACTTGACATCACATTTTCTTTGACAGGTGCAGCCTCATGTCAAAAATCAACACTACTTCCAACTTCGTAGGTTTGACTCTTGATTAAAGAGATGAGCTTGAACTTTGCAATGGTTTATAAAAACTCTTAGCCCTGCAAGCTTTGTGTGAATCACACATTTGTTGACAAAGTGCTCTCAGGCGACGTCATGCGCTCATATGTGGACATGCTTGTGTGGCTCGTTATTGGCAGGCAAGTGCTCTTAGGTGACGTAATGCGCTCATCTGTGGCAGCTGGTGGGTACTCTTGTATTCATGCTTGGCAAGCAAGTGCTCTTAGGTGACGTAATGCGCTCATATGTGGCAGCCTCTCGCAACACCTCCTCTTTGCGCGGCAGCTGGTGGGTATGTGGAGCTTGTGTGGCTCGGCTCATTATTGGCAGGCAAGTGCAGTTGGGCGACGTAATACGCTCATATGTGGCAGCTAGTGGGTACTCTTATATTCATGCTTGTGTGGCTCGGCTCGTTATTGGTAGGCAAGTTCTCTTAGCGACGTAATGCACTCATATGTGGCAGCTTCTCGCAACACCTACTCAGCTGGTGGTTACTCTTGTATTCATGCTTGGTAGGCAAGTGCTCTTAGGTGACGTAATGCGTTCATATGTGGCAGCTTCTTGCAACACCTCCTCTTTGCGGGCAGTTGGTGGGTATGTGGAGCTTGTGTGGCTCGGCTCGTTATTGGTAGGCAAGTGCTCTTAGGTGACGTAATGCGCTCTTATGTGGTAGTAGCTGGTGGGTACTCTTGTATTCATGCTTGTGTGGCCCGGCTTGTTATTGAGAGGCAAGTGCTCTTAGGTGACGTAATGCGCTCATATGTGGCAGCTTCTCGCAACACCTCCTCTTTGCCCGACAGCTGGTGGGTATGTGGAGCTTGTGTGCTATTGTATTCATGCTTGTGTGGCTCGTTATTGGCAGGCAAGTGATCTTAGGCAACGTAATGTGTGGCTCGGCTTGTTATTGGCAGGCAACTGCTCTTAGGCAACTGCTCTTAGGCAACGTAATGCGCTCATACATGGTAGCTTCTCTCAACACCTCCTCTTTGTGTGGTGGGTGTGTGGAGCTTGTGTGCTATTGTATTCATGCTTGTGTGGCTCGTTATTGGTAGGCAAGTTCTCTTAGGCGACATAATGTGTGGCTCAGTTCGTTATTGGTAGGCAAGTGCTCTTAGGCAACGTAATGTACTCATATGTGGAGCTCATCATTGGTAGGTGAGTGCTCTTAGGCGACGTCATGCGCTCATATGTGGAGCTCGTCCATTGGCAGGTAAAAGCTCTTAGGCGACGTCATGCGTTCATATGTGGAGCTTGTGTGCTATTGCATTCATGCTTGTATGGCTTGTCATTGGTAGGCAAGTGCTCTTAGGCAACATAATGCGCTCATATGTGGCAGCTGGTGGGTACTGTTGTATTCATGCTTGTGTGGCTCGTTATTGGTAGGCAAGTGCTCTTAGGTGACGTAATGCACTCATATTTGGCAGCTTCTGGGTACTCTTGTATTCATGCTTGTGTGGCTCGTTATTGGTAGCAAGTGCTCTTATAGGCGACTTAATGCTCTCATATGTGGAGCTCGTCATTTGCAGGTAAGTGCTCTTAGAGGTGATGTCATGCGTTCATATGTGGAGCTTGTGTGCTATTGCATTCATGCTTGTATGGCTTGTCATTGGCAGGTAAATGCTCTTAGGCGACATAATGCACTCATATGTGGAGCTCGTCATCATCGGCGGCAGGTAAGTGCTCTTAGGCGACGTCATGCGCTCATATGTGGAGCTTGTGTGCTCTTGCATTCATGCTTCTATGGCTCGTCATTGGTAGGTAAGTGCTCTTAGGCAACATATGTGGAGCTTGTGTGGCTGGATGCAACTGGTGAGTGCTCTTGCATTCATGCTTGTGTGGGAGATGGGGAGAGAGCTTGTGTGGCTGGATGCAATTGGTGGGTACTCTTGTATTCACGCTTGTGTGGCTCGTTATTGGCAGGCAAGTGCTCTTAGGTGACGTAATGCGCTCATATGTGAAGCTCGTCATTGGCAGGTAAGTGCTCTAGGCGATGTCATGCGCCCATATGTGGAGCTCGTCATTGGCAGCAGGTAAGTGCTCTTAGGCGACGTCATGCGCTCATATGTGGAGCTTGTGTGCTATTGCATTCATGCTTATATGGCTTGTCATTGGTGCTCTTAGGCGACGTAATGCACTCATATGTGGAGCTTGTCATTTGGCAGGTAAGTGCTCTTAGGTGACGTCATGCGCTCATATGTGGATCTTGTGTGCTCTTCCATTCATGCTTGTATGGCTCGTCATTGGCAAGGTAAGTGCTATTAGGCGACGTCATGTGCTCATATGTGGAGCTTATGTGCTCTTGTATTCATGCTTGTGTGGCTCATCATTGGTAGGCAAGTGCTCTTAGACGTCATTGGTAGGTAAGTGCTCTTAGTAGGCAACGTCATGCGCTCATATGTGGAGCTTGTGTGGCTGGATGCAAGTGGTGAGTGCTCTTGCATTCATGCTTGTGTGGTCCGTTATTGGTAGGCAAGTGATGATAGGTGACATCATGCGCTCATATTATGGAGCTTGTGTGGTTGGTTATTGGCATGCAGTTTTGGTGGGTGCTCTTGCATTCATGCTTGTGTGGCTCATTATTGGTAGGCAAGTGATCAAGAAATCGTCGTGTCATGGGAGAAAAGCTCAAAAGAGCTATTTATCCCACATACTTGGCCTTGATTCTTGGCCTCAAGCAATGGTTTTTATGATTGAATTAATTCTCTACTTTTCCACAATCAATTCCTAGAATAAGATTCCGGTTGCAGTGGTATCAGAGCTTGGGCTAGGAGATTTGTGGAGAAGGTAGGAAAGGGCTTCTTCTCAAAAATCAAGAAAGTGCAGGAATTTATCCAGTGGACAGAAGGATGTTTTGTAGGTCTTTACCCAAAGGTCAAAGATTCAAAACTAGATCTACTCTCAAACCCACTCACCACCCTGCAAAACCATCCCTCTCTATCAAAAAGTGGTTTTTCCAAATACTCAGTGAAATCAAAATCTGACCGTATGTATGAAATCCTCATAGCCAAAAACCTCACGGGTATCTCTCAGAAATCAGAAAGCTTCAAGCATGAGTGAATCTATAATGGACGGAGCAAATTAATTAGTGTAAAAGCCATCAAATAAATCACACAAGGAAATTCGTGGAGGAGGCGCACGGCGGCAGCCTGCCGGCGCAAAACGGCGTGTGGAGAAGAAAAAAAAATACCACAAGCTTAAGTCCATAAGCTAATCAAGCTTAATCCTTGTTAATCTTAATCAAGCTTACTTTTTCCAATCCCCATACAAGTCACATCACTCCTTTTTGAACCTTTACTTTTCTCTATTTTCAAATTTGAAGAGAAATTCAAAGGTTTCCAATTCTGAAAATTTCTGGGTGCAGAAAAGTGATTTACAGGTTTTAAAAGGCTTGAAAATTGCCTAGAAAAGGCCAGAAAATTCCGAAATCGCTTCTGAAAAATTCTGAAAAATTTCAGAAAATATTACAAAGATTGGGCAAGGTTTACAGGACTGTTTCAGCAGGTTTCAAAGTGCAGAAAAATTATTTCATCAACAATTCAACTAGCCCAAGACTCTTGAATCACGTGGAATCGTTCGGGAGGTTTGAGGCAACGAGAATTCAATTCAGCCATTGAACAACGTCTTTTTTCAGCTTCAACCAAGATCAAATTGCGGGAGAAAAACAAGATAAGTACTTATTTTTGCTTTATTTATTTACATCAAATAAAGTAAAATTTTATTTATCTACATCATTTGCACAAGCACTATGGCAGATTTGCCTATCTCGCCATCAATTCAAGAGCAACTCCTTTCTTTACAACATCAAATTGTAGAAGAAAGAGAGAAGCGTATTGAATTGGAGAGATAGCTCTCGAGTCATAGACGCAAGCGTGACTCTTCGCTATCTTTTGATGACGAAGATGACACTATTCAAAGGGCTGTAAATGCTACATTGCAAGCACAAAGGTCACAAAAAGAATCCAAGATTAGTCGAAAAGCTTTCACATTTCAAAATTATGATGGAAAGAAGGATGCTAGGGTCATTTTAGCTTGGCTTAGTCAACTAGATGACTATTTTTCTGGAGAAAAATTTTCAGAGAATGATAAGATTAAATGTGCAGTCAATCATTAAGACAGTGCAGCTTTATGGTGGAGTGTAGTAAAGCAAGGTCGTGACAAGCCAGATTCTTGGAAAAGATTTCAACGGCTGGTTAAAAAGCACTTTTTACCCTCACAATTCAAGTCCAAAGTTAGGCATCAATGGGACACTTTGCATCAATTGGAAAAGGAAACTATGTCACAGTATGTAGAAAAGTTCTGGAATACTTTATTACAGGTGCAGGTTGTGGATAGAGTCAGCGAGAAGGATCAAAAAAGGAAGTTCATATCGGGCCTTAGATCTACCATTAGGGCCGATGTAAATATGTTTCGACCTCATTCACTATCTTCTGCAATATCTTTGGCAACTAATTCAGAACGTAAAAATGGTTTTCCTAAAGAGATTAAAGCACATGAGGGTACTTCTTCTAAACCATTTACTAAATCTTTTTATGCTTCAAAGAGGATGTATAAACCAGGTTATAACAAAGGTAAGGACGAGGCTAAAGGCAACATGAGTACCAATAAGAAAGTCAATGGTGGAAAACAGAAGACATCTCCTATCAAATGTTTCAAGTGCCACAAAGAAGGTCACATAGCACCGAATTGTCCGGAGCGTACCAAGAATTCGACACCAGCAGCAGCAGCTCGAGTCAACATGATTGAAGAAGACGACAATGAAGAAGAATCATTCGAGCAAGAGGATAATTCCGATCCAGATTACTCAGAACAAGAAGGTAAACCTCATGTTCATTCTTTGCTTAAAATAAAAGGAACGATAAATGGATATGAAGTTCTTATTTTGCATGATGATGGTAGTACACATGATTTCATTTCTGAAAAGGTACTTAAAGCATTAAATCTTCATTCTTCACCTATGCACTATAAAGTCAAAGCAGCATGTACTGGAACAAAGTATAATTGCATGCAAGAGGTGAAAGATTTGGATTTATGCATCAAACCTTTAACAGAAAAGAGGGATTTCTTAGTTGCACCTTTACAAGGGGTAGATATAATTTTGGGTATGCCTTGGAGACACAAATACAATCCTATTATAGACTATGACACTCATAGTATTTCTCTAAGGAAGGACAATGAAAATATTATCCTCCAACCAGTTTCAAGTCAAAGGAGAAATGAGTCCTTTGTTGAGTCACACTCAAGCAAAGAGAGCTCTAAGAAAAAGAGACAAGACTTATATGGTATGGGTTAACCAGCTTGATGCTGAGTCTGACACATCCAAAAGTCCAAAGTTTGATCTTTTTATCTCCAAATTTAGTAACTGTTTCATGGAAGATCTGCCTCCAGGATTACCTAAGTCTAGGCCTGAGGATCATAGTATTAACTTATTGCCTGGAAATTCCCCGCCTTGTAAAGCTCCCTATAGAGTCAACAATTTAGAGCAAAAAGAAATCCAAAGCCAAATAGAAGACTTGCTAGAGAGAGGCCTTATTTGACCTAGTAGTTCACCTTTTGGAGCTCCAGTACTTCTTGTTAAGAAGAAGAACGGAACTTACCGAATGTGTGTAGACTATCGTGCATTGAATAAGATTACTGTCAAGAACAGATATCCTATTCCTAGGGTAGATGATCTTCTTGATAAGCTTAGAGGATCAAAGGTTTTTAACAAGATTGACCTAAAGTCTGGGTATCATCAAGTTCGTATGACTCAATCTGACATTTTCAAGACAGCTTTTAGAACCCAAACTGGTCACTATGAGTTTTTGGTTATGCCATTTGGTTTGACCAATGCTCCAGCTACTTTCAGCCGTATGATGAATCATATATTCCTTAAGTTTCAAAGTTTTGTTATAGTGTTCTTTGATGACATTCTTGTTTTCAGCAAGGATCGACAAGAGCATGAACAACACTTGGAACAAGTGTTCAATCTTTTGAGAGAAAATGAATTGTATGTCAATCCTGAAAAGAGTTCTTTCTTTCAAGAGGAGATTGAATACTTAGGTCATATAGTGTCGGCTGAAGGGATTCGTGTAGATCCTAAGAAAATTGAGTGTATTGCTTCTTGGCCTACGCCTAGAAACATACATGATCTTAGATCTTTTCTTGGTTTATGTAGTTATTATAGGAAGTTCGTCAAGAATTTTGCTTGTATTGCTCATCCTTTGACTGAACTCCTTAAGAAAGCTACAAATTTCAATTGGACTGAAAAGCAAGATAAATCTTTTGCAACACTCAAGAATGCTTTAACACAAGCACCAGTTCTAACACTACCTGATTTTCAAAGACCATTCTTTATAGTAGTGGACTGATGCTAGTGGTGGCAAAGGATTTGGAGCTGTTCTTCTTATGCAAGACAACCATCCTATTGCTTATCAAAGTAGAAAGCTTAAGCCTGCAGAGCAAAATTATAGCACTTATGACAAAGAATTAGCAGCAGTAGTGCATGCTTTGAAAATCTGGAAGCATTACCTAATGGGTTCTGAATTTCTCATTAAGACAGACCAACAAAGCATTAGGCATTTGCTTACGCAACCTCTTATTTCAGATAGGCATATCAAATGGGCAGCTTTCATTCAAAGTTTCCAACCTATGATTCAATATCAACCTGGAAAAGAAAATGTTGTTGCCGATGCTTTGAGTCGAAGACCAAATATCAACAACATTTCCATAATTGAAAGTGAACCATTTGTACTTATGAAAGAAACTTATGAAGTTGATCCAGATTTTTCTCAAATATGGATCAAATTGCATGAAAACAATTGGACACCTCACGGAAGTTATTCTCATAATGATGGCTATCTTTTCTTTGAGAAGAGATTGTGTGTTACTCAACCTTATAGACAGCTTGTCTTGGAAGAGATGCACCAACCACCATTTGTGGGACATAGAGGAGTTTCCGCAACACTTCAAGTAGTTTCTCGAGAATTTTATTGACCTCATTTGAAGAATGATGTAGCTAAGTTTGTAGCTGAATGTAACATTTGCCAAACAATCAAAAGCTACAAAGGCAAAGCTTTAGGATTGCTTATGCCTCTACCTATTCTTGATAGACCATGGGAACAACTGTCTATGGACTTCATTACTGGCTTCCCTACTACTTCCAGTCACCATGACATGATTTGGACAATAGTGGACAGATTTAGTAAGCAAGCCTATTTCATTTCATGTAAAAAGACACTAACTTCTCAGCAAGCCGCGAACATATTTGTTAAGCAAATTTTTGTTCATCATGGTCTACCCAAAGTGATAGTTTCTGATAGAGATTCTAAATTTTGTAGTCACTTTTGGGTTGCTCTTTTCTTAAACTTAGGCACTAAGTTAGATTTTTCCACGGCTTTCCATCCGGAATCGAATGGACAAACCGAAGTTACAAATAGCACTATCTTAGATATGCTTAGAGCCTATGTTTCCCAGCAACCTAGTGCATGGGATAAGTACATACACCTACTCCAATTTGCTTATAATAATACTCCTCATACTGCTACTGGTCGAGCACCATTTGAGATTATCTATGGAAGAGCATTGCCTATTCCGGCTACTAGACTCTCTCATAAGATTGAAGCTGCCGACCAATATGTTAGAGACTTTGATCGCATTTTATCTGAATTGTGTGATTGTATTGCAAGAGCTCAAGAGAAGTATACATCTCAAGCAAATAGGAAGCGTAAAGATTTTTCATTTCAAGAAGGTGATTATGTTCTTTTGAGAATTGAAAAACATCGATTAAAGAGTGGAAAAATTCCCTGCAGTGAAGCTAGCGCCTAGATATTATGGGCCATTTAAAATCCTTCAAAAGATTAATGATGTGGCCTATAGACTAGAGCTTCCATCTAATTGGAATATCCACAATTCTTTTCATATCCATCTCTTGAAACCTTTTCGAGGAACACTACCTACTCATCCAACATATGAGGAACCACCTCTTATTGAAGGAGAGGAAGAAGTATTAGTTCCTGATGCTATCATTGACCAAGAGATAACAACAACAAGGACAGGTAATCAATACTTCAAGTATCTTTTGACTTTCAAGAATCATCCTCAAGAAGATGCTAAATGGATGCCTGAGAAATTTTTTCGAGTTTACCCTGAAATTCTTCATTCTTTTCAAACCCAGCAAATCCGCAATTGAGGACAATTGCAAACTCAAGCAAGAGGGATGTCATGAGAATATATTTTAAGTCCTCTAGAAAAATATTATTTATCCCCTCTTGAGTAATTTGGGGACGCCTAGATTACTCTTGCGTCATGCCGGCTAGGTTAATATCGTGGGTGACACCACTATAAATATTAATACGTGCGGTATATGACGTATGTTTGAGGCCACCTATGATTATTTCAGTTAGGTTTGTATGGCAGGGTGATTCCTGGGGTGCTTACGCCTCATGAGTTGGTGATGATTTGTGCCTGTTTAATATTTGTGGGATTAATTTAATAATTAATTGGGCTTATATTTTCAGGTGATGAAGACTATGGGAATTGAAGAGTTTACTTTGGAAGAAATGTCTTGGATCATCACATTTCATTTTTGGCAAGCATAGTAGCTTGTAACCTTATCAAATGATTTTTCCATTTTGAACTTTAGGAAAGATACATTTATTTATGTGGAATTTATTAAAGCCTATGGCTTTACCCTAGTCCCAATTTGACACTCTATTTTTGTTAAAGAAGAGTGCCGTGCTCTCTAAAAAGCACATCTTGTATTTTGGGGGCTATGGCCTAATTTTGGTGAAAAAGAAAGCTAATAAAGAAATACTCTTGTGTGGGGAGAGGCCACGCACAAGAGGGGGGAAGATTGCACCCAATATGGTCTATGAGCTAAGTATTTTTAATTTTGTTTAAGTGTTTAAATTCCAATTGATTTGATTTAGTTGAAGCTTACAAGCAATGGTTTTTATGATTGAATTAATTCTCTACTTTTCCACAATCAATTCCTAGAATAAGATTCCGGTTGCAGTAGTACAACACGCACACCATGTCGAGAACTGCCACTGTGTCCTCTCTTAACATAAAAACCTTCCGTAGAAGCACCGGAGTAGTAGTAGCAGCACCACCACCACCACCACCGGCAGTGAGTGATCTTATTTCATACAAAAGCTTCAAGCAACATTATAGCAACCTGCTCTTATTAGATCAACAGTAAAGCATTTATGAATTTGTCCGACTGGTCACCCATGCTTCTTGCTTCTTCTTCTTGGGTGGAATCTTCTTTTTATGTAAGTTTCAAAGTGGTACTATGCAGAATTTGTGAGAGACTCAAGGGGTTCCTAGGGATTTGGACCAAAGCGAGATTCTATCTTCCAACCAAGGTTGATTTTAGACACCCATAGTCGGTTTTGTGACCTTCCTCTCTTCAATACAGCAAAGTTGTTTAGTCCACCTATGCCGAAGATGAAACATTAAGGGAAGAAAATGCAAGAAGGTGGCTCAACAAACTTCTACAACATATTCAACCAAGTAAAGAAAATGCACTCTTACTCATCGTCGATAATAATGCTTGTGAAGGGGAATTATTTAGATTTGTTGATACTTTGCATCTTAATTGTGAACGATTTTCCATGAAGGAGGCATGGAGAATGTTTTGCATTATGTAGGATTGGCAGGAGAATTTCTAATCTCATGGAACTTTGGCAAGCATTTCTTGTTATGCTAGCAAGCTCAGTGGCATATGAAAGAGGATTTTCAAAGCAAAGTCTCATCCAAGATGACATGAGGACCAGGCTTAATATCAAAACCTTGGATGATCTTATGAGAGTGTAACTTATAGGTCTAGCACTAGAGAATGTCGAGTGGGATTAAATTTTTAAAATTTGGGAAGATGAAAAAGATCGAAGGATCTATGATGTTTAATCTTTCTAATCTACCTTAAAGAGGATTTTTGGGAGAGTGACTTCTACACTCGACTTTTTGTAATCCATTGCACAAAATACTAGTTTCAATTTTTGTATTTGTGATCTCAAATCAATTTTGAGTAATTGTGATGATAAGCAATATTCATTGTAAAAATCATATATTATTTTGTTTCAAAAAATTTAAAGTTCTTGTAGATGGATTGGATGCCTTAATTTTGGGGTTCATTCATTTAAAGTTCTTGTAGATGGATTGGATGCCTTAATTTTGGGGTTCATTCATTTATTAAAACTATGAATGTTATCCTTTTCTAAGGTTTTTCATTTTCATTTTTTTCTTTTAAATATTTTAAAAATAAGAATTCTTGACTCTTGTTATGGCGTGCTTTTTCCCCTTAAGCATTTTCGAGGATAGTTATTTTGGTGCATATTGATATTTCTAGAGAAATAGTTTCTCTCTCCCCCTAATAGATGAGGCCACTTAGTAGATGCTTGTTTTCTCCCATTGTCACCATACTTGTCCCTCATCGCTATGAAGCTGGTGGTTGAGGTAGGTAGTGTAGAAATGATAAGAAGAAAAACATTAACGACTCTCTCAATGTAACCTTACGAACGGCTATCACGAGTGAATGCTCTCTTCCTCCCTCAATGCAAAGGCTGAAGGGCACTTCAAGCCATGGGATGTCATACAAAGTGCACGTTGAAGTGATTACTTGACATCACCTTTTCTTTGACAGGTGCAGCCTCATGTCAAAAATCAACACTGCTTCCAACTTCGTAGGTTTGACTCTTGATTAAAGAGATGAGCTTGAACTTTGCAATGGTCTATAAAAAACTCTTAGCCCTGCAAGCTTTGTGTGAATCACACATTTGTTGACAAATTGTGCTTCCTCTTTATTTTCTTCAAAATGATTGAATGAATCAAAGAATTCTAATATCCCCAATAACCTCATTTCAAAAGGGTCTTCAAAGTTTAGAGCACACATGCAAGCTTTGTGTGAATCACACATTTGTTGACAAATTGTGCTTCCTCTTTATTTTCTTCAAAATGATTGAATGAATCAAAGAATTCTAATATCCCCAATAACCTCATTTCAAAAGGGTCTTCAAAGTTTAGAGCTACATCCCCAATTTGTAACTTGTAAGAAGAACAAATCCTTGAATCTTTCCTTAAAATACTAAATTAGTCTTATTGTGGTCTTCTCTTCAAAATGCTTTGATTAAATGCTTCCCAAAACTCCCTAAAATCATTCCACTATAAACCCTTTTGAGTCTTAGAGGTTCTACAAGAAAGTGAAACTAGGTTTAGACAAAATTAAATCAAGTATCTTTTCCAAAAATTATCTACATAAACCCTTGTTTAAATGGTGAAAATTATGTGAATTCTTGATCTTCAAGTACCCTAAAATCCCCTTTTCATATCCCTTAATGCAAAGCTTCTAAACATGTTGACAATTGCTCTAGTTATGAGCTCCCAAAATCCCCTTGACAATTTCATTCAGTTTCAAATGATCAAGAAATCAACGTGTCATGGGAGAAAAGCCCAAAAGAGCTATTTATCTCACATACTTGGCCTTGATTCTTGGGTGCCTCCTATAAAGGGTAAAAGAGGTTCATGAAGGACAAAAGAGGCTCCCCTGTCTCCCTAACCAAGTGGTGGGAGATGGGGAGAGAGCTTCTCGCAACACCTCCTCTTTGTGGTAGCTGGTGGGTACTCTTGTATTCATGCTTGTGTGGCTTGGCTCATTGTTGGCAGGCAAGTGCTCTTAGGTGACGTAATGCGCTCATCTGTTGGCAGCTGGTGGGTACTCTTGTATTCATGCTTGGCAGGTAAGTGCTCTTAGGCGACGTAATGCGCTCATATTATGTGGCAGCTTCTCGCAACACCTCCTCTTTGCGGTAGCTGGTGGGTATGTGGAGCTTGTGTGGCTCGGCTCATTATTGGTAGGCAAGTGCTCTTAGGCGACGTAATTCCCTCATATGTGGCAGCTGGTGGGCACTCTTGTATTCATGCTTGTGTGGCTCGGCTAGTTATTGGTAGGCAAGTTCTCTTAGGCGACGTAATGCGCTCATATGTGGCAGCTTCTTGCAACACCTCTTCAGCTGGTGGTTACTCTTGTATTCATGCTTGGTAGGCAAGTGCTCTTAGGCGACGTAATGCGCTCATATGTGACAGCTTCTCGCAACACCTCCTCTTTGCGGGCAGTTGGTGGGTATGTGGAGCTTGTGTGCTATTCATGCTTGTGTGGCTTGGCTTGTTATTGGCAGGCAAGTGCTCTTAGGTGACGTAATGCGCTCTTATGTGGCAGCAGGTGGGTACTCTTATATTCATGCTTATGTGGCTCGGCTTGTTATCGATAGGCAAGTGCTCTTAGGCGACGTAATGCGCTCTTATGTGGCAGCAGGTGGGTACTCTTATATTCATGCTTATGTGGCTCGGCTTGTTATTGACAGGCAAGTGCTCTTAGGCGACATAATGCGCTAATATGTGGCAGCTTCTCACAACACTCCGCTTTGCCCGGCGGCAGCAGCACTGGTGGGTATGTGGAGCTTGTGTGCTATTGTATTCATACTTGTGTGGCTCGTTTTTGGGGCAGGCAAGTGATCTTAGGCAAGGTAATGTGTGGCTTGGCTCGTTATTGGTAGGCAAGTGCTCTTAGGCAACGTAATGCGCTCATATGTGGCAGCTTCTCTCAACACCTCCTCTTTGCGACAGCTGGTGGTGGGTGTGTGGAGCTTGTGTGCTATTGCATTCATGCTTGTGTGGCTCGTTATTGGTAGGCAAGTGCTCTTAGGTGACGTAATGTGTGGCTCAGCTCGTTATTGGCAGGCAAGTACTCTTAGGCGATGTAATGCGCTCATATGTGGAGCTCATCATTGGTAGGTGAGTGCTCTCAGGCGACATCATGCGCTCATATGTGGACATACTTGTGTGGCTCGTTATTGGCAAGCAAGTGCTCTTAGATGACGTAATGCACTCATCTGTGGCAGCTGGTGGGTACTCTTGTATTCATGCTTGGCAAGCAAGTGCTCTTAGGCGACGTAATGCGCTCATATGTGGCAGCCTCTCGCAACACCTCCTCTTTGCGCGACAGCTGGTGGGTATGTGGGGCTTGTGTGGCTCGGCTCATTATTGGCAGCAGGCAAGTGCAGTTGGGCGACGTAATACGCTTATATGTGGCAGCTAGTGGGTACTCTTATATTCATGCTTGTGTGGCTCGGCTCGTTATTAGTAGGCAAGTTCTCTTAGGCGACGTAATGCGCTCATATGTGGTAGCTTCTCGCAACACCTCCTCAGCTCTGGTGGTTACTCTTGTATTCATGCTTGGTAGGCAAGTGCTCTTAGGCGACGTAATGCGTTCATATGTGTGGCAGTTTCTTGCAACACCTCCTCTTTGCGGGCAGTTGGTGGGTATGTGGAGCTTGTGTGCTATTCATGCTTGTGTGGCTCGGCTCGTTATTGGTAGGCAAGTGCTCTTAGGTGATGTAATGCGCTCTTATATGGTAGCTGGTGGGTACTCTTGTATTCATGCTTGTGTGGTTCGGCTTGTTATTGAGAGGCAAGTGCTCTTAGGTGACGTAATGTGCTCATATGTGGCAGCTTCTCGCAACACCTCCTCTTTGCCCGACAGCTGGTGGGTATGTGGAGCTTGTGTGCTATTGTATTCATGCTTGTGTGGCTCGTTATTGGCAGGAAAGTGATCTTAGGCAACGTAATGTGTGGCTCGGCTTGTTATTGGCAGGCAACTGCTCTTAGGCACGTAATGCGCTCATATGTGGTAGCTTCTCTCAACACCTCCTCTTTGTGGCAGCTGGTGGGTGTGTGGAGCTTGTGTGCTATTGTATTCATGCTTGTGTTGCTCGTTATTGGTAGGCAAGTGCTCTTAGGCGACGTAATGTGTGGCTCAGCTCGTTATTGGCAGGGAAGTGCTCTTAGGCAACGTAATGCACTCATATGTGGAGCTCATCATTGGTAGGTGAGTGCTCTTAGGCGACGTCATGCGCTCATATGTGGACATGCTTGTGTGGCTCGTTATTGGCAGGCAAGTCCTCTTAGGCAACGTACTGCGCTGGAGCTCGTCCATTGGCAGGTAAGTGCTAGGCGACGTCATGCATTCATATGTGGAGCTTGTGTGCTATTGCATTCATGCTTGTATGGCTTGTCATTGGCAGGCAAGTGCTCTTAGACAACATAATGCGCTCATATGTGGCAGCTGGTGGGTACTCTTGTATTCATGCTTGTGTGGCTCGTTATTGGCAGGCAAGTGCTCTTAGGTGACGTAATGCACTCATATTTGGCAACTTGTTGGTACTCTTGTATTCATGCTTGTGTGGCTCGTTATTGGTAGCAAGTGCTCTTATAGGTGACTTAATGCTCTCATATGTGGAGCTCGTCATTTGCAGGTAAGTGCTCTTAGAGGTGATGTCATGCGTTCATATGTGGAGCTTGTGTGCTATTGCATTCATGCTTGTATGGCTTGTCATTGGCAGGTAAATGCTCTTAGGCGACATAATGCACTCATATGTGGAGCTCGTCATTGGTAGGTAAGTGCTCTTAGGCGACGTCATGCGCTCATATGTGGAGCTTGTGTGCTCTTGCATTCATGCTTCTATGGCTCGTCATTGGTAGGTAAGTGCTCTTAGGCGACGTCATGCGCTCATATGTGGAGCTTGTGTGCTCTTGCATTCATGCTTCTATGGCTCGTCATTGGTAGGTAAGTGCTCTTAGGCGACGTCATATGCTCATATGTGGAGCTTGTGTGGCTGGGTGCAACTGGTGAGTGCTCTTGCATTCATGCTTGTGTGGGAGATGGGGAGAGAGCTTGTGTGGCTGGATGCAGTTGGTGGGTACTCTTGTATTCATGCTTGTGTTATTGGCAGGCAAGTGCTCTTAGGTGACGTAATGCGCTCATATGTGAAGCTCGTCATTGGCAGGTAAGTGCTCTAGGCAACGTCATGCGCTCATATGTGGAGCTTGTGTGCTATTGCATTCATGCTTATATGGCTTGTCATTGGCGCTCTTAGGCGACGTAATGCACTCATATGTGGAGCTCGTCATTTGGCAGGTAAGTGCTCTTAGGCGACGTCATGCGCTCATATGTGGAGCTTGTGTGCTATTGCATTCATGCTTATATGGCTTGTCATTGGCGCTATTAGGTGACGTAATGCACTCATATGTGGAGCTCGTCATTTGGCAGGTAAGTGCTCTTAGGTGACGTCATGCGCTCATATGTGGATCTTGTGTGCTCTTGCATTCATGCTTGTATGGCTCGTCATTGGCACGGTAAGTGCTATTAGGCGACGTCATGTGCTCATATGTGGAGCTTATGTGCTCTTGTATTCATGCTTGTGTGGCTCATCATTGGTAGGCAAGTGCTCTTAGGCAACGTCATTTGTAGGTAAGTGCTCTTAGTAGGCAACGTCATGCGCTCATATGTGGAGCTTGTGTGGCTGGATGCAAGTGGTGAGTGCTCTTGCATTCATTTGCTTGTGTGGTCCGTTATTGGTAGGCAAGTGATGATAGGTGACATCATGCGCTCATATGTGGAGCTTGTGTGGTTGGTTATTGGCATGCAGTTTTGGTGGGTGCTCTTGCATTCATGCTTGTGTGGCTCATTATTGGTAGGCAAGTGATCAAGAAATCAACGTGTCATGGGAGAAAAGCTCAAAAGAGCTATTTATCCCACATACTTGGCCTTGATTCTTGGGTTCCCCCCTACAAAGGGTAAAAGAGGCTCATGAAGGGCAAAAGGGGCTCCCCTTTCTCTCCAACCAAGTGGTGGGAGACAGGGAGAGAACTTCTTTCAACACCTTCTCTTTGCAGCAGCTGGTGGGTGCTCTTGCATTCATGCTTGTGTGGCTCGTTATTGGCAAGCAAGTGCTCTTAGGCGACGTTATGCGCTCATATGTGGAGCTTGTGTGCTCTTGCATTCATGCTTTTGTGGCTCGTCATTGGTAGGTAAGTGCTCTTAGGTGATGCTCATGTGTGGAGCTTGTGTGGTTGGTTATTGGCATGCAACTGGTGGGTGCTCTTGCATTCATGCTTGTGTGGCTTGTTATTGGCAGGTAAGTGCTCTTAGGCGACGTCATGCGCGCTCATATGTGGAGCTTGTGTACTCTTGCATTCATGCTTGTGTGACTTGTCATTGGCAGGTAAGTGCTCTTAGGCGACGTCATGCGCTCATATGTGGAGCTTGTGTGGCTAGTTATTGGCATGCAACTCTTAGGCGACCTCATGCGCTCATATGTGGAGCTTGTGTGCTCTTGCATTCATGCTTGTGGGGCTCATCATTGGCAGGTAAGTGCTCTTAGGCGGCACCATGCGCTCATATGTGGAGCTTGTGTGGCTGGTTATTGGCATGCAACTGGTGGGTGCTCTTGCATTTATGCTCGTGCGGCTCATTATTGGCAGTCAAGTGCTCTTAGTAGGCGACGTCATGTGCTCATATGTGGAGCTTGTGTGCTCTTGCATTCATGCTTGTGTGGCTCGTCATTGGCAGGTAAGTGCTCTTAGGCGATGTCATGTGCTTATATGTGGAGCTTGTGTGGCTGGTTATTAGGATGCAACTGGTGGTAGGAGAGAGGTCATGCAATCATATGTGGAGCTTGTGTGGTTGGTTATTGGCATGCAAATCGTGATAGGAGAGAGGGAGAGAGTTTGTCTCTAAACACCTCCTCTTCGTGGCAAGTGGTGGGAGATAGGGAGAGAGAGCTTCTCTCAACACCTCCTCTTTGCGGGGCAGTTGGTGGGTTCTCTTGCATTCATGCTTGTGTGGCTCGTTATTGGCAAGCAAGTGCTCTTAGGTGATGTCATGCGCTCATATGTGGAGCTTGTGCGCGCTTGCATTCATGCTTGTGTGGCTCGTCATTGGCAGGTAAGTGCTCTTAGGCGACGTCATGCGCTCATGTGGAGCTTGTGTGGCTGGTTATTGGCATGCAACTGGTGGTAGGAGAGAGGGAGAGAGTTTGTGTCTCAACACCTCCTCTTCGTGGGGCAAGTGGTGGGAGACAGGGAGAGAGAGCTTCTCTCAACACCTCCTCTTTGCGACAGCTGGTCGGCACTCTTGCATTCATGCTTGTGTGGCTCGTTATTAGCAGGCACGTGCTCTTAGGTGATGTCATGTGCTCATATGTGGAGCTTGTGTGCTCTTGCCATTCATGCTTGTGTGGCTTGCCATTGGCAGGCAAGTGCTCTTAGGCGACGTCATGCGCTCATATGTGGAGCTTGTGTGGTTGGTTATTGGCATGCAACTGGTGGTAGGGAGAGAGTTTGTCTCTCAACACCTCCTCTTTGTGGCAAGTGGTCGAAGACAGGGAGATAGCTTCTCTCAACACCTCAGCAAGTGCTGGTGGGTGCTCTTGCATTCATGCTTGTGTGGCTTGTTATTGGTAGACAAGCAGCATGTGCTCATGTGTGTCGCTTGTGTGGCTAGTTATTGGCATGCAGGTGGTGGTAGGAGAGAGGGAGAGGGCTTGTCTCTCAACACCACCTCTTCACGGCGCAAGTGGTGAGAGACAACATGTAGGTGGTGGTAGGAGATAGGGAGAGAGCTTTTCTCAACACCTCCTCTTTGTGGCAACCAGTGGTGGTTATTGGCATGCAAGTGGTGGTAGGAGAGAGGGAGAGAGCTTGTCTCTCAACACCTCCTTTTCACGCCAAGTGGTGGGAGACATCATGCAGGTGGTGGTAGAAGATAGGGAGAGAGCTTCTCTCAACACCTCCTCTTTGCGGCAAACAGTGGGTGCTCTTGAGTTGGCAGGCAAGTGCTATTAGGTGGCGTGTGCTCAAATGTGTGGAGCTTGTGTGGTTGGTTAGGCATGCATGTGGTGGTAGGAGAGAGGGAGAGAGTTTGTCTCTCAATACCCTCTCTTCGTGGCAAGTGGTGGAAGACAACATGCAGGTGGTGGTAGGAGACAGGGAGAGAGCTTCTCTCAACACCTCCTCTTTGCGGCAACCAGTGGGTGCTCTTGCACTGGCAGGCAAGTGCTCTTAAGTGGCGCGTGCTCATATGTGTGGAGCTTGTGTGGCTGGTTATCAGCATGTAGGTGGTGGTAGGAGAGAGGGAGAGAGTTTGTCTCTCAACACCTCTTCTTCACGACACGTGGTGGGAGACAGGGAGATAGCTTCTCTCAACACCTTGGCAAGTGCTGGTGGGTGCTCTTGCATTCATGCTTGTGTGGCTCGTTATTGGCATGCATTTGGCATGTGCTCATACGTGTGGAGCTTGTGTGGCTAGTTATTGACATGTAGGTGGTGGTAGGAGATAGGGAGAGAGCTTCTGTGGCATGTGCTCATACGTGTGGAGCTTGTGTGGCTAGTTATTGACATGTAGGTGGTGGTAGGAGACAGGGAGAGAGCTTCTCTCAACACCTCCTCTTTGTAGAACCAGTGGGTGCTCTTGCATTGGCAAGCAAGTGCTCTTAGGTAGTGTGCGCTCATAATGTGTGGAGCTTGTGTGGCTGGTTATTGGCATGCAGGTGGTGGTAGGAGAGAGGGAGAGAGCTTGTCTCTCAACACCTCCTCTTCGCAGAAAGTGGTGGGAGACAAGGAGAGACCTTCTCTCAATACCTCCTCTTTGTGTGGCAACTAGAGGGTGCTCTTGCAATCATGCTTATGTGGCTCGTTATTGGCAGGCGAGTGCTCTTAGGTGGCATGCACTCATATGTGTGGAGCTTGTGTGGTTGGTTATTTGCATGCAGGTGGTGGTAGGAGAGAGGAAGAGAGCTTGTCTCAACACCTCCTCTTCACGGCAAGTGGTGGGAGGAGATAGGGAGATAGCTTCTCTCAACACCTCCTCTTTGTGGCAACTGGTGGGTGCTCTTGCATTCATGCTTGTGTGGCCCATTATTGGCAGGCAAGTGCAAGTGCAAGTGCTCTTAGGGGGCATGCGCTCATATGTGTGGAGGTTGTATGGCTGGTTATTGGCATGCAGGTGGTGGTAGGAGAGGGGGGAGGGAGAGAGCTTTTTTCCACACATCCTCTTTGTGGAAAGTGGTAGTAGGAGAGGGAGAGAGCTTGTCTCAACCCCTCCTCTTTGCGGGCAACTGGTGGGTGATCTTGCATTCATGCTTGTGTGGTTGGTTACTCTTGCATTCATGCTTATGTGGCTCGTTATTGGTAGGCAAGTGCTCTTAGGGCGTCATGCACTCATATGTGTGGAGCTTGTGTGGTTGGTTATTGGCAAACAAGTGGTGGTGGGAGAGAGGGAGAGAGCTTGTCTCAACACCTCCTCTTCCAATTGGTGGGTGCTCTTGCATCCATGCTTGTGTGGTTGGTTATTGGTAGACAAGTGCTCTTAGGCGCCATGCGCTAATATGTGTAGAGGAGCTATCCCTTGTATTATGTGTGGCTTTCCTTGGGTACCGTGTAGTGTGTTCATGCTTGTGTGGCTTGTTATTGGCAAGCAGGTGCTCTCAGGCATCATGCACTCATATGTGTGGAGCTTGTGTGGCTGGTTATTGGAAGGCAGGTGGGGGTGGGAGAGCGCTTGTCTCAATACCTCCTCTTCACGACAACTAGTGGGTGCTCTTGTCTCAACACCGCCTCATCGCAACAACTCGTGAGAGAGAGGGAGAGAGCTTATCTCAACACCTCCTCTTCGCGGCAACTAGTGGGTGATCTTGCATTCATGCTTGTGTGGCTCGTTATTGGCAGGCAAGTGCTCTTCGACGTCATGCACTTATATATGTGGAGCGTGTGGTTGGTTCTTGGTAGGCAGGTGAGCTTGTCCCAACACCTCCTCTTTGTGGCAACTTGTCGATGCTCACTCATGCTTGTGTGGCTGGTTATTGGTAGGCAGGTGCTCTTAGGCACCGTGTGCTCATGTGTGGAGGAGCTCTCCCATCTATTGTATGTGGCTTTCCTTGGGTGCCGTGTATTGCTATCATGCTTGTGTGGCTGGTTATTAGTAGGCAAGTACTATTACAATGTGCACATATGTGTGGGGGGTTGTGTGGTTGATTATTGGCAAGTAGGTGCTCTTAGGTGCAGTGTGCTCATATGTGTGGAGGAGCCATTTTAAGTATAGTGTGTAGCTTTCCTTGGGTGCCCTGTATTGCATTCATTGGCAAGTGTGCTCTTAGGCATGTGCACTCATATGTGTGGAGCTTGTGTGGCTAATTATTGGCAAGCAAGTGGTGGTGGGAGGGAGGGAGAGAGCTTTTCCTAACACCTCCTCTTCACAGCAACTCATGGGTGCTCTTGCATTCATGCTTGTGTGGCTGGTTTGATTTGTGATGGCATTTTGAGCATTTTGGGTATTTTGGACGTAAAAAACTTGCAAAATTTTTCTCAACCATCATAAATTACATGTAAATTGTGAAATACTTCAGCCGTCATTAATTACATGTAAATGGTGAAATAATTGCAAGTCTTACCCCTTTTCCCTCAAATCCTCAAATTTGATGGGCAAGGGTGCCCATCAAAAAACAACCCTGATTGGCTCTTCTTAGGCGCCGTGCGCTCATGTGTGTGGAGGAGCTCTGCCATCATCCGGTGTATTGTGTCCTTGGGTGCCGTGTGTTGAAAACTTGAACCTAAGCTTGTGGCGATGACGAATGTCCCGTGGGCTCAGGGCTGCTCTTATCTCGCTTTGCAGTGGCTTCTTGGACTTGGTGCATGCGCCTCTTGTCCTAGAGACTCTGATCTTGGGTCTATAAACATGGCCAGAGGCTAATGGGTAGCACTTGGCTGTATAAACACGCACATTGTAACCATCTTTACATATACGAGCGGTATTCCAAAACAGCTAGGCTTCCCTATGGGTACATTAAGGAGCCCAAATACTAGAGCCACCTTGAAATGCTGAACTCCATTTTATATGTTAGTACAATCTTACCTGTGATATTGAATCTATGCCGGTGCACATCCACGCATTTCGAAGCTGGATTAGCAGCCTTTGCATGGGCAAGCATTTTTCCAAAACAGCTAGAATTCTCCATGGTTACATTCAAGGTCCCAAACACTATGGCCACCTAGAATTGCTGAATGTATGATTGTAATCTCACCCGTGATACCAAACTCTAAGCTCTTTCCAGAACAGCTTTGTTGCTTTAAAGACGTCGGCAACCCAAAATCTACCTTCTTGGGATCGGATCATCCCCATGTCTCTTCAACCATACCACCTATGGTAAGCTTGTGGGAGATATTCTTTCCCTTCAAGCTCAATATCCCACTCCTGACGGTGTTTTCTGCACTTTTACACTCCATCCAACTCGGCCCAGGCTTCCTGGAGTCCTTCTCTTTGTCTGAAGATGTCAACCTGGTTTGCACTGTCCTGCATCCCACAATCAGCATAGATGTTGGACATCAAAACATATGCAGTAGCTTCCTTAGGCTGTAACTGCACTACATGATCAAAAGCCCGTTTCCCCATCTCTACATTGCTATGTGTACGGCACACACCCAGCAAGCTAAACCAAATGGCCAGGTCTGGCTGGATTGGCATTCTTTCTAACATCTTTTCAACCCTTGCAAAGTCTCCTGCCCTTCCAAGAAGGTCCATCATAATGGCATAATGCTTCAACTCTGGACTTAGGCCACAGTCTTTGCTCATAGACTCAAAGTGCTTGACACCTGTATCGACAAGGCCTGCATGGCTGCATGCAGAAAGAACTGAGAAAAATGTGACTCCATCTGGCTTGAAACCTGCCCATTGCATGTCCTTGAACGTCTGTAGGCTTGCCACACAATTACCTTCTTGAGCATAAGCATCAATATATGCACTCCATGACACAACATCAAGCTGGGGCAGCCCATTAAAGACAGCTTGAGCATCTGCCACTAGGGCACAACTCCCATATGCATGAACAAGAGAGGTAGCTAGAAGAGGACTCAGATCACACCCAGTGGAGACCAGAACGAAATGCACCTTTCTGCATGTCTCTGCCCAACCTGTCAGGCTGGAGGCTTGTAGAACACTGACAAGCGTGACATCATCCAGTGCCACACCGTCCTCTTGCATCTTCCTGAACAGATGTGAAGCCTTGTCGCCTTGGCCCTGTTCCACATAGGCCGATAGCATGGCATTCCATGACACAACACTGCGCTGAGACAACTCACCAAACACAATCTCCGCTTCCGAAATGATGCCACACTTGCCATACATATGCACAAGAGTGCTGCCAACCACTACATTTGAAGCAAAGCCCTCCCTCTGCACATCAGCATGTAATGCCTGGCCTATTTCCAGAGACATCAGTTTGGTCAGTTGCCCTTCGTAAAGCGTAGCAACTTCCTTCTCTGCAAGGGTGCAACATGCTTGAAGGGCAACCACAAATGTCACTCCATTTGGACTAATGTCTTCCTTCTGCATTTGGCTGTACAACTGTAAAACCTTTTCTCCTTCACCCTGCTCAACATATGCTGAGAGCATAGCGTTCCATGATACATCCCTTCTGTCAGACATACCTCTGAATATCTTCTCTGCTTTCACAATGTCCCCACACTTGCCATACAGACTGACAAGTGTATTTCTAATGAAAACATTAGAAGCAAAGCCATGCCTCCCAGCATCTAGACATAGTGCCTCCCCAATTTCCAACAGCATCAACTTGGTTAACCACCTGTCCACAAAAACAACTCCTTCCTTCTCTGCAAGCATACTACATGCTTGAAGAGAAATCACAAAAGTGTGCTGATCTGGGCTAATACCTTCCTTTTGCATTTGTACGTGCAACTGCAAAACCTTGTCCCCATGGCCATGCTCAGCATATGCTGTGAGCATTGCATTCCATTGAACCACATCTGGACAAAGCAGCCCGCAAAACACATCCTCCGCTTTTGCTATGCTTCTACACTTGCCGTACATACTTACAAGGGTACTAACAAAGAAGTTATATAAAGAAAACCCCTTTCTCCTTGCATCGGCATGCAATGCCTGGGCAACTTCCAAAGAAATCACTTTGGTGAGTTTCCCTTCTATAACAACTTCATCGTACTTGCTATGGTTGCTACATGCCTGAAGTGTAATCACAAACGTCCGCTCGTCCGGGCTCGCACCTTCCTCTTGCATTTGTCTGTACAGTTGTAAAGCCTTCTTTCCTTCATCCTGGTCGTTATAGGCTGAAAGCATCCCATTCCATGACACAGTATCATGCTGATGCACCCCACTCACGAACACATTCTCTGCTTCAAGAATGTTCCCGCACTTGCCATACATGCTCACAAGGGTGTTGACAATGTACACATTTGAAATGAGGCCCATCCTCCTGACATCATCATGCAGTTTCCTGCCCTGTTCTATGTCCGGTATGCTGCCGCAAGCTTTGAGCACGCTGACAAGCGTATAATGGTTGGGCTCCACACCATCGTCTTCCATGCATCGATACAACTTAAGGGCTTCATGGGCTTTGCCATACTCAGCATAGCAAGTGATCAGTACTGTCCAGGAAAAGACCGTGCGACGTGGCAATGAGTGGAAGACATGGCTTGCATCTTCAAGGCCGCCACATTTGGCGAGGGTCATGACCAAGTGGTCACTAAGCAAGCTGGTGATGTTGGATTTATGGTGGGCAAGATGAGCATGGACATGCTTGGCATGATGCAAGGCCTTCCCTTTTCTGCATGCTTTCAAGAGAGATACGTACACACTGTGGGAAGGGGCGGTGCCCAGCTGGTCCATGCGGGAGAGGACATCGAGGGCCATGTCCAGCTGCCCATTTCTGCATAGAGTGTGAAGCTGGCCATCTAGGCCCCCGCACGATAGGCTCTGCACTCTGTGTTGGCGCTGCTGAGAGGCTAGGATTTCTGGGTGTGTGTCCACACTGCGAGGCTTGGATTGGCCGTTCAAACAGGTGGGTTTCCTTAACCCCTTCTTCTCGATGCTGTCCGCCCGCTCTGGAGGACTTAGCCAGCGCTGGCTCTGCCTCCTTTGACGGTATATGATGCTGGTAGCAGAAGAAGAATGGCAGCTCCGTATCACAACATAGCCATGTAACTTCATGTAAGTAGGCTGCCCGATACTTCATCATCCTCCCCTTCTACTGGGGCACTGTTGTTTTGGGAATCCAAAGTAATGATTAAGATTCAAAGCCTCGGAATTTGGGGGCTGGGTACGTCGGCACAAACCTTAACCTTGTAGTATGTACTTTGTGAGAGCCGAACCAAGCATTTAGAATCTCATCCAAGCGCCTACAGTTCGATCATACGTTTGTGGCATTCATAGAGAATCAGGTGGATCATACATAGAGGAACAGGTGGACCATGCTGGCATTCATAGAGAGTCCTGTGGGGACCAGGTTTACAGTTAAAATTTGGTAAAAAAAGGGGGATATATTAGAGAAGCAAACTCTTAGAGGGTGTACTACCGAGGTTATGATGGAAGCTTGTATTCAATTGGGATATCGGATTTCTCGGGGACAATCCAGCTTTGTTTTGGCGGAAGATAGATGGAATGAAGTGTTGTAATTAGGGGGTGTGTTCAATTTGTAGATTTGGTTGGTTAAAAAGCTCTAGATGTAAAATCAGTTCTGAAGTAGTATATATACTTACTATTGGTCCCCCCCCCAAAAAAAGAATCTCATCCAAGTGCACATGTCTTCACGCTTTTATTTAGCCTCCTCCAAAAACATGTTTTGTTGTTTACCTCCTTGCCTGGAGATAATATTTCACATACACCAGTTTGTCAATGCATTTTCCATTTTGGTTGTAAATTGCAGCCCTACCTTACACAAAATAACAAAAAAGGGTCACATTACCAACAAAGAGAGAGAGAGAGAAAGAAAGAAAGAAAGATTTTATTAACGTCTTCCAAAAGATCGAACTCGGCCTATGAGACAAATCAGTGCACCTGTATGGGGTATCCTCTGTCATCCCAACAAAATGAAAAGTAGTGAACTAAAAAGCTGAATCTGGGTGTGCAATAAGTACAATGAGTGGGGGAGGGGATAGAGCTCTACTACTAGGAGAATGCAAAGCTATATGCATGGAGTATACAATCATGATATGCAACCTAGCTAGCTCCATCCTGTACCATACTGGGGGTATAAAATGGTATACATCAATGAAGGGGGTGTCCACAGCTCCCTGAAGAACATGCCTGGGTCTGGTCTGAAAGCAAGCCAGTCGCTCCGCGCCCTCTCTGTGAAACTGAGCTTTGATCTCTGTCATCTCTCTCTGGGTATAGGCGTGGTATCCGAAAGCCAAGTGTCCTCTGTCTCTTGTGGGCTCTAAGTGTCTCTGCTCTCTTTGGAGAGTAATTCCTTGCCGTGTAGGGGCTGGGAGTGGGATGGATCTCTGAAAAAATGTAGTAATCTGTGTCTGTCGTCCCCCCTCTGGAGCTATCTGAGCCTGTAATGATGTCTCTCTGTGACGCTGTATGTCTAAAATGAATCTCCCCAGTATGCGCTGGTCTGTTGCCTCAAAGATCTGGAGTAGGGAATGTGGCTCTTTGAATAAAATGGGATATCTCTCTCTGATGGCTGTATATGCTCTGCATCTGCATACATAATGCTCCTCACTCTCCACCTCCTCTCTGCACAATCTGCATACCCTCTCCTCTCGCGGGGGATCCATGGTGCTGCTTTGCCAGTCTCGATCTCCAATCGATATGATGAAACTCTAAGCTGACCAATAGCCACTCAGGAGCCGTGTGGTAAAAAGCCCTCCATGTATCTAGGCCTCTCTATAAATCCATCATCAGTGATACACATGAAGTGATCTTTGTAGTATAGCATCTTCGGTGGAAGAGGCTGTGTAGGCGATATCCATGTCTCTCGTGTATAGAGCTGCCATAGGTCCTGTCTCAATACTCTGTTCCTCTCACTATGAGAGAGACGGATATGTGGTTCATCCCTGCCATACTGGAATGGTGGTAGATGATCCATGTCTAGGCCATGCCGTGATGAGAACCAATGTGTGACCTGTGCATACCATGATCCTCTGTCTCTTGCCTCAACCAGCTATCTAGATGCCTCAAAAGCTCTGTATGACAATCTATCTTGTGGCATCTCTCTGAATCTGTCTAGCAGGCAATGAGGTGACAAGCTGTGAAAGACCCCATAATGTAATCTACCACCATGCCTCCGGTCCGTGTATGACCCCCATGTGGGAAGCATGTCAGCCCTCCTGATCCCGGCCACTGTAGCATCCCGTTATAAATAACGAGATGATGCCTGGCTCCCAACTCTAGTAAGTGGTCCCCATAATGTCCTTTTTCTGGTCCAGTGTCCTCTGATGCCCGACTAGCCCCTATCTCCTCTGGATCCACAGGATGGAGGATCTCCATGTCATCATAGTCATACACCTCACAATGTCTGCCCGTAAGAAATACTTCCCCTAGTGTAGAATAATGCATAATCTCCTCTGACAGATAAGAGTATGACGAGGCTCCTGTCTCCTCCTCCTGTGGCATGTCCTTTGTAATGACATAGGAGGATCCTGATGGAGGAAAGTAACATAGGGCTATGTATATAACCCTGTCCTGTGAGAGCTGTAAGCTGATCCACATGTATCTGGCCTCTGGATCCTGTGCTACCACTCTTAGTCTCCCCTGTAGCTCCCGTCTGAATAGAACTGCTACTCCCCCCCGACCCTCTCGAGGTACCCTGGCGTGTGGTCCTCCTGTATGCTGACTCCCACTGGAATCCCTCTACTCGAGGTAGCCCTCTCTCTGGGCTCTGATGTGTCTCTGTCAGAAGTATGATGTCTCTCCCCACCATAACATGCTCCAGTTGTCCAAGCTACACCCATAGTGAACCATTACAGTTCCATACTACCATGAGTATCTCTCTGTGGCCTAGTCTGTGTCCCATAGGCCCCAAACGGCTAATCCATGGGCCGGCCATCAATGACGACCCGACCATCTCGATAGAAGGCCTTCTTGCCTTTTCTCCTCGCGTGTAAGACTCGTGGCATGCAAGCTCTCCTATGCTCAAGCTGCATCCTCGTGAGATCAACATCCAAGAAAATAGGAGCTCCCTCTAAACCTCGTAGTATGACCCTCTTCCTCATGAAGGTGACCCTCTTCGTCTCTCCTGCAAACTGTAGGATGAGGGCTCGCTTGCGTGTTGAGTCTTTCCCGGCTCTCCATGCTTTGGTGAAGGTCCTCTTCCATGTAGCCGAGCTTTATGCATAGAAGCTGTCCATCTTTCTCAGGAGTGGAGTCGGGTGTCTCGGCTATACATGTGACTCGAATATTGAGGCGACGGGCATGCCTCATCTTCTCCTCCTCAATGGTGGTGTGAATGATTTGGTGTTCTTCCCTTTGAGTCTCCTCCCTCACTTCTTTACAGATGTTCTTCTTCACCACCTCAACCCATCTTGACTGCTTGGCTTTGAGTTTTCCCTCCATATCCTTTGTGATCTCCTTGGAGATCTCTTCATGAAACCAATGAAAGCAGATTTGGGATGGTCCTCTTAGCTATCACTATATGCACATTCATGGTCTATGAACAAAAGGATACAGTTCTTATTCTATGTACCTTGGGCTATGACTATGTCTGCAAACCTTGCCTATATACATAGAAAAATATATACCTATGTGTGAAGGGGTAATTGACCCTATTATAGCATAAAACTGAGTCTGTTTGGAGTGACATATATAACACGTGATAGGTCCTAAGACACCTGCAATACACATACGAACCTAACAAATTGTTTGTTTGTTTGGATGGATGCAGGTAACATGATCTATTCTCTCAAAATATCTTTGGGTTTATGCTCTACGCCAAATGTTTTCAAATAATGGAGTCACTAGCTCCACTTACTTGTAACATGATTATTGTATACAAATTTGTTGTTATATAATCATGTTTAAACATTTTTACTGGTCAAGTTGGAAAGGTTCTTGGATTTTTCTGACCTGCTGATGTAGAAGACTGAAAATACACACACACACACACACACACACATACACAAACACACACACACACACAAACACATACTCTATCTCTCTCTCTCTCTCTCTCTCTCTCTCTCTCTCTCTCTCTCTCTCTCTCTCTCTCTCTCTCTCTCTCTCTCTCTCTCTCTCGCACACACACACACACACACACACACACACACACACACAGAGTTATATATTGTACTTAGATTTACACAAAAAAAAATCTATTGTTGCAAAAGCTTGTATTATGTCTCAAGGATTGTTGCACACTTTTCATGCATGGTTTATCTCAACCGATTTTGGTTGTAAATGCCGTGTTATTGCCCTTTTGGTAGTATCCAAGTTATGGGCTTTACTTCTCTGAGGATTGCTTGGCAAAACCTAAGGTTGGAACTCTGCACAATATGTGTTGAAGGATCCTCATTAAACACAAATGGAGGCATTGGCTGGCTTCCTCGGCTCCACGACGAGTATATAACAACCATCAATATTGTGAGTTCATATACTCACTTAGCTTGCAATGCTTTAGGGTTTCTTTTGCCATCATGTAGATGGTTTTGGCTTCTGCTGGAATCTCTTCTTCTCAGGTAATTTGTAGATGCAGGGCTATGTCCTGCTTTCTTTACTGTCCATGGCAATCCATGCACTCTTTAGGAAAATGATCTTTGTGAATCCCTTTTGTTGGATTCTATTTGGATGGCTAATCTGTTATGGCACACTGCATGTTGTATGATCCATTCAAGGTCTGAGATGATGCGCAGGTTTCTTCATTTACTGTCTATCTACTCTTAAAACCTGCATGCATAATCTTTGTCTATCACTTTAATTTATGCCATTATATGGCTTTGAAAATTGCACATTCATGTTCTGTGATTGATGGTATTTAATTTCTATGTTCACATATTTTGAGAATAGTTTACGATAGAATACTCTGTGTATTTTTGTTTGTTGGGCTATTCAGACGCTATGGCTCAAGAATTGAATTCTGTAGTTTTTTTCTTGGGTTATATAATACTTTGCTAACCTTTTAAGAGCTTTCCACCTTTTATGATAAACAAATTGTTTGTCTTTATTAGATAATGGTGTTTTAGAATGCATGTATTGTCCAAATCTCAAAACTTATTTGTTGTTTTGAATAAATCCTAATCTCATTTTTGCTAGTAAATTCCATATTGCTGAATTTTGCATACAGTAGTTTCATGGATTAGACTTTTGCGAGCTATTGTAAAGATAATTGTATGAATACTCTTCATCTAATAGGAGCATTAAAACACTCAATTCTATTTGACACATATATATGTGAGACCGATTATGGGGGCAACTTGGTTGATTTCTAATCAGGCAATCTGAAGTATTCTTTATTTTTGAATACATCTTTGGGATTTCATTCGACTTTCTGTAATTGATTGACGCTCTAGATTGGGTATATCATTGGTTGGGTCGACTTGTTGATATTTTTTTTGAATAGGTATTTTATGGCATTGGGCTCACATAGAGTTCTTTATTTTTTTTGGGACTTTACATTCTAAGGCCAATTTTTGTTACTAGCTTCTTACAAAACATGATCAAGTCTAACAAACCTCCTTGACACAATGAGTAAGAGTCCCCCCTTAACAACAACATAGGGTAGTGTACTCTCCTCTACAACTCGTCAAGTTGGAACAACATAAGTCTTGACTCAACCACATACATGACATAATCTAAAAAGCATACTCCTCATCTACATCTTTTATACTAAGATTAGAACAAAGATTTGTTTCTTCTTGTTGGTTGACGTCTTCAACCACATGGGCCTTTGCTAGCTTTTGATCTTTTTGGTAACACTTTGAGGATGGATGATTCGTCTTTCCACAATACTCACAAGGATGTTTGGAGAAACAATCCTTAGTAAGATGATTTGCACGACCACAAATAGTACACTTCTTCTTTGCTGATGTCGTAGTAACAATATATGCATAAGGATCTATCACATCCTTTGTAATCTTCTTATCTTCTTCCTGCAAAGAATTTATGATACTTTCCAAAGAAGGGACTGGCTCCTTCTCTTTAAGTACCGTCACAATTTGTCTAAAGCTTGAAGGTAAGCTTTTAAGCAGGATAGCAATAGCATCTTCTTCAGGAACAGGAGATTTAACATAAACCAACTTTATCATTAAGCTCTTCAACCTGTTGATCAAATCTGCTAAATTTTCATTACTCTCCATGGTTAGATCAAAGAGTTGCATCTTCAAACTGATCTTGGAATGCTTTGCCTTTGCACCAAAAGTACGTTCTAATAATTCCCAAGCTTCCATAGCTGACTCGACATCATCAATATAATGAATAAAATCATCTTCTAAAGCAGTAAAATGATAATACCAAGTGCTTTCTCATCTTTTGCTTGAAGTGCAGCCGTTGTAGCTCTTGTAACTGCAGCAAAAATACCCGCTTCATCATCAGAAAGTGGCATGACCATACTCCACAGATTTTTTCTTCATAAGGTAGCCCTTCACCTTGATTTGCCAGGTATGGAACCCAATTCCGTTGAATTTGTCGGAAAATTTGGAACTCATGATGATGAAATATAATGATTAATGTTGAAAACTTGCTCACATAGATGATTTAAGCCCAAATAGTAAAAATATCATCAATATAAATCAAAACAGGTATCACCATGTACTTGGAGCAGAAACTGTAGAAAACCAACGCGAGTGAAAAAACGATGCGTGCAACTGCTACTACAGTGGACCATATGCCTCCAAATTTTGTGTGCTGAATCTTCACTTGATGGACTTGGATCACCTCAAAGGAATTGACCCAATTTGTACAGATGACGGCGAATTGTTGTGCTAAACAGAAAACAGGCGATTTGACTAGCGATGACGAATTCGTGAGGCTGAGTTGAAATTGGGAGTAAGCTTTGAGTTGTAGCATGCGTGGGAGAAAGGCAACAAGGCTATGTCAAAATATTAGGGTTTCATCCCCTCAGGTGCAAGCACGGAAGCAATCTACAGCATGTGGTTCAAACAGAGAAAAACTGACTATGGTGATTAAGAAATTGATTAGGGTTTTTGCTAATAAACTAAGCCTAATTGAGTCAAGCTCTGATACTAAATCTTGGATATGATAAATAAGCTATGAAGATTGATCAAAACATACTCAAGGTGGAATAAAGATTGTACAAGACATCATAAATATGAGGGACAAAAATTGGTATATGCAGAAAATTGATATGAGATTAACACAAGAAGACACTAACTGTGATTAGTTATGAACCAAACTTACATAATCACTTGATCACGACTTGTACCTTATTTAGAGACTCCTCTACCCTATTTTTAGTTGCATGAACAACATGCTCCAACCATTTGTAGGCTTTACACACCAACCACACTGACCACCACTAGCCTATTAACCACATATTAAATTGGACTAAGGAGTTGGGATTACATTTATCCAACAAGCTAGAGAACTGATGACATGTTCGAGTAATATGGGCATGTACATTAAGGCACTTTGGTCTATCCACTTGGTGGATTGCTTTGTATTTCTAATGGATGACTATATGAGGTTCACGGGTTTTTTATCTGAATTTTGCGAATAGATTTTTGATTGAAACAAATTGGGACCTATTAACCCAACTTTAGCTTAAACTTTGGGGTCCTTGACATCTATTACATGTGGTAGGGCTTAAGACACCTGTAATACACACATGGGCTAACTATTTGTTTGTTTGTGTTGGATGGATGCAGCTAACACGTTCTACCCTCTCAAAAGTCTCGCAGTTTAAGCTCTAAGATACATGGTGTACTACTTGAGATACTGTCTCTCAAAACTGATAACATGATTATTGTAGACAATGCTTTTGTTTTGTAATCATGTTAAACACTTCATATATCAAGACTATTTGTAGCATTATATGATAGTGATGTGTGTGAGTACACTTAGGACCGCTAGGGCACTTTTTGCCTCACTAGGAGGTTTTTTCCCCCCGTGTGTATGTACATCCTCTTATCTACTCATTTTGGGGTGTGTACTTATCTTTTGTATCTGACACACATTTGTTTATTCTAATCTAGTGAGTTTGTGTGCTCTCAAGCTTCTCTATCTTGTGTGTGTGCATTGTTGCAACCCTAACCCTAATTCCAACAATTGGTATCAGAGTTAGCTTCCTTGACACTTGATCTAGTAGTCTGCCTCCCTCCTCACACGACCCTGTTTTTCTGTCTTTGATTGAGATACCCTCTTAGGAGAAGAAGGTATATACTGTAGTGTGTTGTATACAAAGTTTTTGGGGTCCGTGGCACGATTTGGGCGCATTTCGGGTGCGTTTTGGGCATCGCAAGGTTTCTGCAGATGTTCTGGAGAGGCATCATTTTGGATTGGTTCTACTCGATTTTGGGTGTTTGGACTGTGTAGCGGAAAAGATTTGGTGTGCACAGCAGCATCTACAGTGTCTTCGACAACATCAACCCCATCATACTTTTGCCAGTAACACTCTATTCTCTACTCTGTGTTATTTTTCATACACTTTGTATGTGATTCAGTTAGTTGGTAGCCATCTAAGGTTGCATTCAGTGAATACTGAGTACTTGCAATGTGTTGAAAGATTTTGCATTCGGTAAAAAGTCATAGCTGGCACTAGTGATTTATTCAACATGGTGTTTGCTTAGAACAAACTTGATGGGACTAACTACCCATTGTGGTCCTACATGATGAGGCATGCACTGGTTGCTAAAGGCCTTTGGAATGTGGTCAGTGGTAGTGAAACTCGTCCTGTTTCACAACTACCAGTGCAACCAGGTGCTACATGTACATCTAAAGTAAAATCTGATACAGATGTGGCTCCTCCACGTGCACCACAGGTACCTCCCATTGCTTTCTTAAATGAGATGGGATGGAAGAGATGCACATGCACATGCATTGCTTGTACTTTCTGTGAAGCGAAGCATTATTCCTCATATTTGGTCATGTAAGACTTCAAAACAGGCATGGGATGCACTTGCTGCACTATACCAGGTGCGCAATGAAGTACGTGTTGCATATCTGCACAAATAGTTGGAGTCTGAGCACATGAATGAGGGAGACTCAATGGACAGCTTCTTGACCAAGATCAAAGATTTTAAGGAGCAGCTTGCTAGTGTGGATGAGATATATCATGATAGTACATTGGTGCCCACAGTTCTCAATGCATTGCCAGATTCTTATCAGAGTTTTGCCTCTACCCTTATGATGAAGGGAAATCCAAATACCCCTACATTTGATAAGTTGGTTTCAATACTCTTGCAAGAAGAGCAGTCTACACAAAATAGATCTATTATGCAAGTTGGTGACCAAGCTTTTGTTGCCAATCATAAGGGCAAAGGTAAAGCTTCTTTACATGGCGGCTATAAGCCAAAATCAGAATCCTTAGGTAAGGATGTAGAGAAAGAAGGTGATAAGCCTAAAAAGAAGGGCAAGTGTCAGTATTGCAAGAAACCAGGGCACTACATAAATGAGTGCAAGAAAAGGCTAGAGAGGGAGAAAAAGAAAGAATCGAGCATGGCTGGCTGATGCATCCGCACCAAGTGCATAGAAGAAGGAATCTACAAGTTTTTCTCAAAATGATTGGGCATGGACTATACATTGCAGTTATGACCCTTCTGTTCATGATGTATGCATGTCAATGGCAGAATCGGATGCTTGGTACTTTGACAGTGGTGCTAGTAAGCCCATTACTTCACAAAAAAAAATTATTCTCATCTCTGGAATCTATCCCAAATGCAAGAATTTTCACATGTGCAAATGGTTCCTCATATCTTATCAAAGGAGTTGGTAGAGTTGTGCTCACTCTGCTTACAAATGGGGGCGCATTTACTCTTTTTAAAGTTTTATATGTACCAGGCATTAAGAAGAACTTGCTGTTAGTTTCAGCTTACCTTAGCCTTGTGAGGCTTGACGGCGGTGAAATTTGTGGATGACAAATGTACAGTTTAAGATAGAAATGATGGTTATTCTATCATTGGCTCAGGTACCTTGTTTCATGGCCTATACAAGATGGATGTATTTGAGAAGTTGCAGCATGATGCTTGCTTAGTCTCTATGACGTGCTATGAGTGATGGAGAATTACGGTATGCACGATTTGGCCATTTGAATTATGGCATTTTGTTACGCCTTCAAAGGCATGATATGGTGTCTGAGTTGCCAACTCTTGAGACCCTACTAGACATGTATGTGAGGGGTGTATTCTTGGTAAAATGCATTGGGCATCATTTCCAAAGGATGGATCTGTGAGAGCTGTTAAGAAATTACAGCTTATACATAGTGATGTATGTGGTCCTATGAGGACACCATCTATTGGGGGGTATCTCTACTTCGTCACTTTTATTGATGATTACTCTAGATATAGCTAGGTGTATCCATTAAAGCAGAAGTGAGAGGTTTTTATGTGCTTTAAGCACTTCGTATATCCATGGTTCAAAATGCATGTGAATGTCAAGTTGGCACCCTTCGTTCAGATCGAGGGGGGGAGTATATGTCCAAGGAATTTCATGCATATATGGCTGAAAAAGGCATAAGGCATCAATGTACCGTGCCATACACACCTCAACAAAATGGTGTGGCTGAGAGGAAGAATAGGTCTCTCATGGAGATGGCACAATGTATGGTGAAAGCCCAAGATTTATCTTATGGTTTTTAGTTAGAGGCAACTATGTGCGCAAACTATGTGTTAAAAAAATGCCCTACCAAGGCCTTGCAGTCTAAAACTCCTTGAAGATTCGCATGGCAGGAAGCCTTCTGTGGCTCATTTGTAGCAACAACATAGTAAGCTTGATGATAAGGCAGTTAAATGCATATTTGTGGGATATAGTTTAGAAAAAAGTAAGGAATATATACTCTACCATCCGGCCTCAAAGTGGATTTTGGTAAGTAGAGATGTTGTTTTTATCAAAAACTCAGTTCAGCCCATGCTTTCATGCAAAAAATAGCAGAATGTATGCTCACAGGACATGTTTGATTCGCTCCTACCTTTGTTTAATGGAGGGCATCCATATGTAGAGCAATTGAATGCTCAACCAAGTGCTGAAATTCAGCCTGTAAATCAGCCTTTTGATGAGGCAATTATTGAGGATGTAGTGGATGAGGAGAGAGCAGCCATAGAAGAATCTAGGCGTATGCCAAAACGGCTTGTGTAGATTTGAGGGATAGCAAGTTGGCAGCTCCTTTATGTAGCAGAACTCGGTTCTCATCATGCAGATTATTCTCATGTGGATCATGTTCTCATTTCTACTTTATGTAATGAGGAGGAACCTGTTTCCTTTGAGGAAGCACATGATGATGATCATTGGATGCATGCTATGCAGGATGAGTATAACTCTATGCTCAAGAATGACACCTAGTATTTGATAGATCTACCTCATGGCAAGAGGCCATTGGTGTACTAAGTGGGTTTGCAAGTTAAAACGCAAAGCAGATGGTAGCATTGATCGCTACAAGACCAGACTTGTTGCAAAGGGGTATGCCTAGCAAAAGGGCATTGATTATGATGAGACCTTTGCACCCACATCTCGTATGACTACCATTAGGTGTCTCATTGCTTTGGCAACACATCATGGGTGGAATGTACATTAGTTGGACATTAAGACTGCATTGTTGAATGGTGATTTACATGAGGAGGTGTATGTATCTCAACCTCGTGGTTTTCTTGTGAAAGGAGAAGAGTCTAAAGTATGCAAGTTGAAAAAGGCTCTTTATGGCCTTAAGCAGGCTCCTAGAGCATAGATGAGAAGATTCATGCATACTTGGTTGTAAATGATTTTTGTAATAGTCCAACAGAGAGTACCCTCTATGTGAAGAGGAGTAAGGACACATTTTTGGTCATCGTTCTATATGTTGATGACATGCTACTCTCACAGGACCCGATATAGATCAGATTTTAGCCTTTAAGGCTGATTTGTAGTCATCGTTTGAGATGTCAGATTTGGGACCCTTGCATTACTATTTGGGGATTCAATTTATGCAACGCAATGATGGCATTGTTATGTTACAATCTAAATATATACATAAGCTACCTATTGAAGAGGTTTAATCTTGAAGACTGTAAACCTGTGGCTGCACTTATGGAGACAGGTACTCGACTTAGTATTCAAGATGTAGGAGACTCTTTTGATGCTAGTTTGTATCAGCAGGTTGTTGGATCCCTTCTTTATGTCTGCAACACGAGGCCAGATATATAGTATGCAGTCTCACAGTTGAAAAGATTTATGCATAGCCCAGGTACAAACCATTGGCAGGCTGTTAAGTGGGTTTTTTAATATTTACAAGGAACTCAATATTTTGGATTATTTTATCCAAAGGGAGGGTGAGTCACAGCTGCATGCTTTTAGTGATTCAGATTGGGCTGGATGTTATGACACACGAGTGTCCACTAGTGGGTTTTTCTTTCACCTTGGTGATTCATGTATATCATGGCTCAGCAACAATAAGAAGTAGCCCTACAGTGGCCACTTCGAGCTGTGAAGTGAGTACAAGGTAGCTTTTACAGTGACAATTGAGTGTGTGTGGCTCAGACGTCTTATGGCTGATTTGGGTGGTGGTGGACAGTCGTCTAGCACTATGATTTTCACTCACAGCCAGAGCGCATTAGTAGTTTGCACGAGGAACCCAGTGTTCGTGCTCGCACTAAGCACATTGAGGTGCATTACCACTATGTCATGGAAAGATTCTCTGTGCAGCAGAGATCAGCTTGGTCTATGTGCCTACACATGACAACATGGCAGATTTATTCACGAAGGCTCTTCCTTGTAAAGTTCGAAGCTTTTCGTAAACTCAATACCTTGAACAATTAGAAAAAACTTTCAAGGCCATTGGAAACATAGATTATCCCACAATAAATATCAAAGCCTTTGAACTCTACCTTGAGGACTATGGTATGGCTAAACAAATCTTAAGTTGTTTGACTAGGACCTGGGTCCACTTGTTCCTCCCTTTTCTAGATGTCACCTAGAAGAGCTAAAGCTAGACTATGGGGTGGGTGGTGTCAACACCATAATGCTATTTACTCCTACTCCTATTGGCTTCATTCCACCTTCTACTATGGCTGATGCTGTGTCCAAACTTGGAGAGTCTCTTGACTCTCGTCATCACCCTTCGCTTATGGAGCCTAAAAGAAAGAAGATTTGCTTTGTTTTTTCTTATTGGAGACTGGGCTCTCACGCTGTACTCAACTATACCCTGGCAATATGCCCTATGGTACTTAGCACTTGGCACTTGCCCCAAATTCTATTTTCCAGTGCAATTTAAGTAGCCATTTCTTCTCTCCTCTAGATTTTGTAGGAATGGTATGCTTCCTAATGCCTAAGTCTCTCCTAATGGTATGCTTCCTAATGCCTAAGTCTCTCCAATCATCCCAAGGATTTACATAATGGAAATGTGTTTATTGCACAATTTAAGTAGCCATTTCTTCTTTCTAATCAGCTCAAGAATTTACATAATGGAAGTGTGTTTATTGCACAATTTAAGTAGCCATTTCTTCTTTCTAATCAGCTCAAGAATTTACATAATGGAAGTGTGTTTATTGCACAATTTAAGTAGCCATTTCTTCTTTCTAATCAGCTCAAGAATTTACATAATGGAAGTGTGTTTATTCTCCCATCAGATCTCACTCCACATTCTCACAACTTAGTTCTCTCCTCTCTTATCACTTCCTCCTTTTCGGATTGCTAATGCTCACTCTGGGATCTTTTTTTGCAACTCATTGGCTCAATTGCTCTCGATTCTCCACTCCACTTCACTGATTCAGGTAAGAGATTATCTTCTTTCACCCAAGAATACACTATGTAAGCTATCTTTCCCATAACCATAACATAAAGCTTAATCTAGTACTAATCCCACATAATCTCAACTAAGTCAAACATAATAGAGCTCACATGGAATCTAATATAATCATAAATGCATTAGAGCTAATAAATTATAGAGATCATTTCACATTAGTGTGTGCATGAAGTAACCACAAGGGGGAAAGCAAAAGAAATAGTTCACAAAAGGTAAGATAATGCATGTCATTTAAAAAGTAATGATTTGACTTATATACAAGTGCATAAGGTAAGTTATGGGTGGTGCACATTTGTCCTAATTAGCTTAAATCCTTCTTAACCTTTGTCTACTTCCTAATTTGTTTATCTCCTACCATTAATGCATAAACATACCACCTAGGCATGTTTCATGTCATACCCTAGTAGCATCATGGGTTCAAATGATTACAATTACCTACTTACTTGACAGTTAAAACAAAACAACTTTATGTCATGCACTAGAGTTTTATTAATTTGGCATTGGGAAGTAATCCTTTTTAGCTGTGGATCCTTGATCCACCTTAGATCCTTGATGAATCTAAGGTGGATCCTTCCATATATTTGATGAATCTCTAGTGAAAAAAACCAAATTTTTGGGGGCTAATTTAAAGTGAAAATTCGGGTCTATGGGTAGCAAATCGTGCAGTTCATCAACCAAAATTTTTCCCAATAAGGACCAAAATCAAGCCTAATTTTCATAATCTAGATCTTCTCCTAATACTTATAAAATTTTACTCTAATCGAATAAATATTTAAACTACCAACACTAATGAAGTAAAAATATGGAAATCTATTTCTAGACCTAAATGTGAAGCCAAAAATTGCCAATCCTCTCAAAATCCAAAAAAGTAAAAAAAAAACAAAAACAACTGCACCTAATGCTAAATCAAATGTGGTTCACAAAGCATTGCTACTACTTAAGCATGGTAAACTTTACACATTGGAATGAAAACGATGATTTACAAAGCAATAAGGCATTGTGTGGCAATGATGCCAGAGATGTTTTATTGTTCTCAAAGGTCATAGTAGGAGACTTACCAAACCCACAAGTTTGATCCATGCTAAAGAGAGTTTCACAAGTTAAGTTTGAAAATTTCTCATTAAGTAGTCTTCTCACTAATGTGGCTCCTTACATTGCAAGTGTGTGTTTGGTGAAGCAATGGCTCATGTAGTTGCCAATAGTTCCAATCCACATGCTCACAACAACAATGGCTAGACCCTTAAGAAGAGAAGGGAGGAGAAGAGAAAAAGAGGAAGACAGAATGGAGAAGAGAAAAAGAGACACACTCTTGTTCTCACAAGGTCATTTAGGAGACTTACTAAGCCACCAAGTTTGGTATGTGGAGACTTACCAAACCACCAAAAGTTCAAGCCATACTTAAAAGATTCACCTTTGAGTTTGAAGATTTCTCATTAAATCGTCCTCTCATTGATGTGTCTCCTTACATTGTAGATGTGTGTTTGATAAAGCAATGGGCAAGGAACTCATCCATTAAATCTCACTCATTTATATGCTTATACTCTAACTACTTACACAAATAGGCCACTTATGCCTCGTTACACACATGGTAAAGCACAACAAGCACATCCCAAGCATGCTTTGTAGTTTTACATGAGCGAATATGAGAAATAATGGTTCTTTTCACTGAGAAAGTGCCACTAATGCATGTGCCTATGCATCCCTACTATCCCACCTAGCTTGTTTTATATCACCATCCAAAGTACCTATACTATGCTATTTCAATTCTCAACAATCTATTTTTTATGGCAAAGCACAATACTCACAAAATACAATAATGAGTAGGGCTCAATAAAAATATAGAATCTTTACAACGTTGTCTCTGGACATACAAAATGCCTCTAAGTGGTTTCGAGCTCTGTAGCCTCAGCTTTGGCCTCCTCCTTTAACTCAGCCTTGGCCTCCTCCTTTGACTCAGCCTTGGCCTCCTCCTTTGACTCAGTCTTGGCCTCCTCCTTTGACTCAGCCTTCGGCACCTTGGCCTCCTCCTTTGTCTCCTTTGTTGGCACCTTGCCTGCCTTGTCCTTGTCCTTGCCTGCAAATGGAAGCTTCCTCTTTGCCTTGTCCTTGCTTCCCTTCTCAGGGACTCCTTGTTTAAAGCTGAAATGCTTATAATAGGGAAATGAAACAACATCTTTTTTCTCTTCTTTGATGCACTAGTGCCAGCAACAACTGGTGGAAGTGGCGAGTCAAGGTCATCAGGCATAATTACATTATTGAGGATAATGTTTATTGCCTTTGCTCGCACACTCCATAGCCAGAACTCGTCTGAGAGAACAGACTACACAACAACATAAAAGTCAATTAGAATAATGCGAGATCTCTCATGAAATGAACATAGAGAAATTATATTACAAATGACACAAGAAACTTACACAACTGTCAAAATTAGTGTACTTGGAAAGGAGGAACTTCTAGACATTTGCGACTACGTGCCAGCCACACAAGAGTGCGAATCCTTTTGCATAGGAACGGGTTGGTTGAGAAATTTCCACTCTATTTCCTTTTTCAATTCATAGGACATAGAGTTTCAATCAATGCAATCGCCCTCTTACATGCCCTACAGTCAACGATATAAAGAATAACTTACAATCAACAATTAGGAAGCAAGAAGGAAACGATATAAAGTATAATGACTTACAATTTAGATTGTCCATGCATTTCGAGAAGGCTATTCATAAAAATTGTCCGGCATTTCAACACATTTATTAAACAAGCAGACCAGTGCCCTCTGAAATTGAGAAAGTAAACAAAAAATATAAGAAACCTAACACAGGCAACTAATAACTTAAATTCCATCAACAGCTTGAAATCCAAAGAAAATACATACTTCTCTATATATGGCAGCACAACAAAGCAGGTACCCGGACTAACTTCCTAGAAATAAGGAGCAAGGTCCTCGTCAGACCACCTCGACGGGTCAACCAAGATAGTTGATACCAAAGGATCACAAATATATACTTGCTTTGCCTGGTCTGGCAAAAGCTCTTTCAATTGTACCCAGCAGATTGAATTAAAAACATTAGGAAAGGGAAAAAGAAATCAAAATAAGAAAGCATTAAAAAAAGACAAAGAGTACACACCTTAAACAAGTAAGCACAATACTATCATTGATCTCTCTATTCTTTTCAACGAGCATATAAACATCCATTGGAGCGATATGGAGGTACTCCTCCTACTCGGTGCTGTACGAGACATTGCATATAATCTGACCACGCACCGCCTTAAGTCTGTCGTTATTCTCTCCCTCTAACTTTAGAAGGTTTTCTACCAAATCATCCCTATCGACATTCTCTTCTAATGTCTTCTTTCCTTTCAGATCCGTCCCCTTTACAAGCCTCTTAAGCCCTTGTGGACCTGGTATTATCACCTCTTCAATAACCACCTTGTCAGAAGCCCTGTTCCTCTTCAAAGCAGGAGGAATGGAGAGGATTTTTGCTACCTTCCTATCCCTGAATGGTAGAGGTCGCATGAACTTATTATACCTATACCTAACTCTGCTTACTAATGTCATGTCCTTGTCCATTAGTGTAACTCTCCTGGCATGGACAGCACAAATGTTACTCTATCATTTAATAAGTCTATAAGGAAGTCCTTGCATGACTCTTGAAGACATGCGATGGTGCTACTCTGCCATTTAAAGTAACCTTTCCACTTTATTCTGTCGCTTATGGATCTGACAATCCTCAAGAAAGGAGTTTTGGGGATGAGGAGATTGACAGTCGCCTGCACCTTTCTTATCTCCGCAAACATTTTTCTTTGCCTCTGCAAAGTGACCCTGGCTTTGAATTGTTCCTGTGCTGGTGCTGGGTTTAACATCAGGAAGCATAGGTTCACTTAAGACATCCCGACGGTCTGTTTTCTCTAATATCTGGAACCGGAACTGGATTTGGCACTGGATCGGACGCTGGATCTGGCTATGGCACTGAAACTCTCCTGATGGTCTATTTTGTGCGTGCCATTACAGCACTAGAAAAGAGAAGGCAGAGTAATTAGCCAAGTCACACGACCATCATCCACCGCGCGATAAGGGGAATCTAAACCTGGACCAACGTTCTTTTCGCACGGTGAACGAAACAAGAACTTATAAATAAAATTTGTAGACCTGTCCATGGAGTGATGTTTCAATTCGAAAACATGGAAAATAGATATATCGCATGGTGAACGAAACAAGAACTTATCAATAATTTTTTTTGACCCGTCCCACGGAGCGATATTTCAATTCGAAAACATGGAGAATAGATATATCGCACCATGAACGAAATCTCTTATCAATAAAATTCACCCAACCGTTCACAGAGCGATATGTCGATTCGATTTCACATGGAGAATAGCCATATCGCACCGTGAACAAAATCATCGAAAGAAAAGGGGAAGAGAGAGAAAAACTTATAGGTGCTTGAAACAAGGGCTGGGATGGATCGATTCAGCGAGGTGCACGAGCAAAGTGTGGAGAAAAACAATTGAAAAAAATTGTGAAAAAAACGATGGAAGAAAAGTGTGGAAAAGAAAATATTCCTCCTTTTTATAGAGCAAAACGTAATCATGCGTTGACTGCGTCAGCCCTACATGTGGCAATTCATGAATTGAGGATGATGTAAGCCCTTCGACACGTGGTGTTTGATCCTCAATCATGTGATGTTAGCCCTATTATTTGACCTATATAAAGATGGTGCGAGTTTTTTTCTACTTTTCTCTGCGCTCAAAGTTTTCTCGCTTTCCATATCGTCCACGGTGCGATAGGTGCATTCCGACGTCGTTGCTTTCCCCTTATCGCACGGTGAACGGATTCCACCCGGACATTTCATTCAAGGTTGGTCACTAAATCGAGGTTACATTGATTATTACTACAATGTCTTTCTGAGTAAGCTAGTCATATTTTTTGATCAATGGGTAATCGATGGAATTATCAATGGAACTGGTGTTTCGAGCCTTTTGGCGGGGAGGGTGCAAAATACGGGGAAGTGGTAGAACATCTTATTATTCATTTGCATTAATTACTAGAATTATCCCACTACTATTACTAATAGTTGTCGCTTCTCCAGTTACTTAAGAAAGGCTCCAATTCGTGTTCATTTCTTCCGACTACTCCTCATCTTCCCCGAATCAGAGAAGCGATGGAGGTTAAGGGTTCTCACTTGTACAATGCTGTAGATGATGTGGATGATTTAATACTGGAGGAGATTAAGGACAAGCCTAGTGCCACAGAGCATCTCTTTGATCTGCTGAGGAGGGGTGGGCAGGAGAAATCCCTTTGCCATGTAGAGCCTATGCTCAACGTTCCTTTCAGTCTGGAGGAGATTATCAAGGACATGGCAAGGACATCCGTGGAGGGAGAGTGGACAGACTATTGCAGGTTGGTCGACGGAGGGACCCCATCTCTTATGGGTCCATTATGTATGTCCACATGTCAAGCCTCACAATCACCTCGTCTCAGAACTCAAGCATGTCGAAGAGGTGGGACACTTACTCAGATGATTAATGTATCAAGATTTGTGTTGACATGTGCCCAGTGCATGGCAGGAAATGCAGGTTGCTAGAATATCATTTTGGGTTTGTTGTCTATTTCTTTCTTCATGCTGATAAGGAGGATTACACAAAAGAGGAGCTCAAAGGAAGGACTGATAAATCAGAACAGTCCTTTATTTCAAGTGCTCAGTCTGCAGAAGAAGAGGTCCTGGACCTTGTGTTCGAGAAGGAGGAACTTCACAGCACAAATTTTGATGTGGCAGAGTTTAAGGCCTCCACCATCATTGATGAAGGAACGTCATCTGTCCATGGGGAGCGATTGACGTCCAATTTCGTCATGCCTGGGCTACCGTCCTTCCTAATTAATGGGAAGTATTACCTCCTTCTCTCCCACATTCAAAAACTCTACAATTTTAGGGAGGATTACTATCTTGCTATAATAACATATGGTTGTGAAGTTGCGTCCGGTGTTCTCAATGTAGAGAATGAGCATAAGGATTAATTTCTTACATTGGACACAGAAGTGACAGAAAACTTCTTAGAGGCCCTAGAAGCAATGTCCTTGTGCTTTAAAAAAGCCAAGGAGAATGAAGCTTCTCTTCCTTCAGAGGAAGAATTTCAAGCCCCTCACAGCAGGATGCATTTGTGAGTTTGGTAAGGAATCTATTCTGGAACTTGACCAAAAAAATGAAGAGGGCTCCATCAGCCTTTGGGATGCAGCGAAGTTGGAGGAGGATGAGAACCAGAAGGTAAATTATGCTTCTGTTACCTGAATTAAGTATTTCTTTAGTTTGTCTAGTTTAATTCATATTACTTCAGTCTGTTTGAATTATTTCTTACTTTAGTTTGTTCCCTCCTGGTTCTTTCTCAATGCAGATAGAGCTTGACGATGCTGATGGATTTCTTGGACGAGGTGGTGCTGGTCGTGCAAGAGTTGGGCAAGATGCTGCTCTTGCACACTATGTCTCTTCTATCGAGACAAAAATATATTTATTATATATTATGGCAAGTACTCCAGGGATGCAGAGATTCCACTCCTTACACTGAAAGCCCTATCTAGGTATACAGGGTATGCATTTATACCTTATAATATACATAAAGTCATGCTTATAGAGAAGTGTGCTGCCATCCGTATCTTTGGATACGGCCTTGGTTTTTGGCCTTCTCGAGCAGGTTATTTTCTATGTTATTCAAGCTATGTCTTAGGTGTAGGAGTGGAGGATGTAAAGTCACTCAAGGGCTATAGTCGTAAGAGGTTTTTGTGTTATAGAGGGAAAATGCCTACCGAAGAGGGGGAACAAGAAGAGAAGAGACTGAAGAGCAATTAGCTCTTTTCGTTGTAAATATTTTCATTGTAAATCTTTATCAATATAATGGAATGGTGCAATTATTTTTTATTTTCAAGTCAAAAAGCTTTACAACTTTCTTCTAAATGTTAATATGTTAAATTCCTAAGTCAAAAATGTTTACAACTTTATTCCAAATACTTTCAATTTCAAAGTGCTGTTTCTACTTCCAAATTCTTCCTATGCGTCTTCGTGAAGATCTCCATGCTGCATGACGTGGTGGTCCTGTGCCAGCTTTCCACTTTAGTGATCTTCTCTATTTGGTATTATTTCATGCTGCCCTTGCTAGATTACTCATACGTGCCCTTTCCATGGATAATTTTTGCCCAAAAGTGTATCTGTAAAACCAGTTAAACATCTCCTTAAGGTAATTTGTACGAGTCTTCCCTCCTCCATGCCAGGTGTTTTAAAAATATACTCCTCTAGCTTGATAATGAAATTTCTCCATTCCCTGTGTGTTCCACATGTCTAGAGAACCATACTCAATCATGAAATATGCACCATGAGCATAAAGAATGTGCTGCAAAAAAATTAAGAGAGTTAGTAGTTATTCATACTCATTTCTTAATATCCAGTAGGAAGGAGCAAATGTGTTTACCATGTAGTGGGTAATGTTGGTTTCACCCCATGTATCAACCATGGACTTCGTAAAATTAGAAAGCTCGTCTTGAAATTTTTGTTGCTCCTTTGAGGTTGTCCTGCTTTTGGTCAAAAGTTTCACCATCTTATTGAAGTCTGACCAAACCTTCTCATGTAGAATTACAAGGCTTGAATTGGTGCAGTCAAATGTTGTACATTTGCATAAATCCTTCCACAAGTTCCAAGGCTTGGTTAAGTCCTTGGCATTTTCAAGCTTCTCCAAAAAACGTCTTGCTTTATTTTCACTCATGGACACTTGTTGTGCAACCTCATGATTCATGCCAAAGGTCTTTTTGTTAACAGTAATTTGCACATTGCCACCATGGCACCCAATTGAGTTGAGTAGTTACTCTACTTTATGAAGAGCTTCTTCTTGTCGTTCTTTGCCTTGCATGGTAAATGCATAATCTATGTGACACTTGAGCAAACCGTCAAAAACACACGCATGAATGCATGCAATCTATAAAAGTAGACTTTCTTCAGGGATCAAATGGAATTATAGGATTCCATTCTAGGTCTCTCAAATGCCTGTTTAGCAACACAGCTAGCATGTTGGCAGCAAACAAGACACCTCCAACCCAGTTGCCAGCATCGTCCACCATAGGGTCGTGCTCAATATCTTGATTCTCAAGCATCCTCTTCTTTCCCAACTTTTGTTTGTTTTTCCTCACCATTCTCATGCACCACGTACAAGGATTTGGGGTGTTGGCACCTTCTGGACACCCAAGCAAGCACTTTATTGTCTTCAGGTCACCCCCCGAATGCCAATCTACTGTATAAGTGTCCTTGCTCTTTACCTCAAGTTTTTCTCCCTGAATCTGTGCTTTGATGACAGTGGTAATCCAGGGTATCCTATCAAACATCCAAGTGAGAACTTCATGTGTCTCCTTTTGGTACTTCAAATGCCCCACGCCACCATATCTCTTTCTCATATTGGACACTATATGAGGGAAGGTCTAGCTTGCAAATCCTCTCCCTATCAGGAGTTTGGTTGATCTCAGTATTCCCCTCAAATGTGTCTTCACTGAGAAAAGACGATAACTTTGAACTTTTTACATATGCCATAGCCTCATTCATGAGTGTGATACTCATTCGCTCTATCCTCTTTCCTTTCACAATCTGACACTCATCCATTTTCAACACAAAGCTAACTTTGTCACCTTGCATGACAAACAAAATTAAATAAGCTTTGATTTTTCATAGACTTTTTCAACTACTTTGTTTGTCACCTTGCATGACAAACAAAATTAAATAAGCTTTGATTTTTCATAGACTTTCTCAACTACTTTGCAAGAGATAAAAGTTACTTACAATTATTAGGTAATCCATAAAATAAGATCATAACTTTTTGAAGACATTGTAGATCAACAAATACATTGTTGAACTCGTTGTAAGGAACCACAATATTACCATTGTTGCCTCGCTTTTTTTCCCAAGCTCTAATGGTCAGCACATCATTGACGTAGTGGTACTCTCCAATCTTACGTTGCACATCTTCATTGCATATCCTATTTGCTAATCTTAATCTTCTTGGGATAGGAAAAATATTTCGTGTGATGCCTTGTTTGCGAAGTGTATCATCTTACAGTAATTGATGGAGAGCCTGATATCCTTTTGTGCTTATGCCCACTTCATCGCATGCATTCTGAACTTCCTCAATGCCTCAAATGTTAGTTATATCTTTCATTATCTCATTTGCAAGTATCTGTCGTACCTTCTTATAGCATGGATCTCGAACTATGGAAAGAATGTCATATAGGCGTCATTATGAGGTTTGTCTCCTTAAGTCTCAATAAAATTAGTCTTAATTTCTTAAAATTAGGGATCCTTACAGGGCCCCTTTTATGTTCAAATGCCCCCTAATGACCACCTTTCTCAATTTTTAACCCCTAACAAAGATCAAGCTATATGGATGCAATCAGCAGGACAAGAGCTTCCATTCCCTAATCTCTGAATTGCTAAACCCATCACACAAAGAAATTCCATATTCAAGGACTTAACTCTCTCTCCATCGCTTTATACAAAAAAAATTTGCCATGTGCGCTAACATTGCCTAGCTATTTTTCATTGTCCCATCAAATTCCCTTTGTTTAATTCATCTCTCTCCTCCTTTTGCGCCATAGCCCCATCAGCCACCTTCATTCTCTCTTTCCTCTCCTTGGCTCGATTGCCATCATTGTTTCTTTTTTTAAAAGTGTTGCATGCTGTTAAGCTTTAGTTTGAAGCTTTTTTATTAAAGGCAAAGGATTTAAAAGTTTTGTAAAAGCTTTAAGCTTTATATTAAAGCTTTGTGTAGAAAGCTATAATTCAAGCTTTTAAAAACTGCAAGCTTCTACCTCCCTTCACAAACCTTACAAAAAAAAAAGAGAAGCTCCAAAAAGCTTTGTATTTTTTTTTAAAGGAGAAAGAAAAATTTAGAAGCTCCAAAAGCTTTGGACTACTACAAAATTTGTTTATCGAAAGTTGATTTTGGGAACAAAAGCAAACTTCTCAAATGCGAAATAAGGCTACTTGAACAAATTAATCTCAAGGGCTTCAAATACCATTTATGAGATTTGTGACACTTGAAGTTGAGAATTCTTGCTCCACAAAATTGGGACAACATACGACTTCAACAAAATCAAAGCAAGGACCATAGATACTACTCCTCACATATTGTTTATTTGCCTATTTTAATCACTATCAAATTTTTATACTTTTTTTTCTCTCTTTATCCCTCATCATGTCAAACCCACAACCTCCTTCTATTTCCAACCAACTTCTGTCTCTTCAAGCTCAATTAAATGAAGAATGAGCTAAGAGGAGAGAATTGGAAGAATTACTCTCTAATAGAAAAAGATCAAGAAGTGTTGAATCAGATTTTGACATTAGACGTGCTATCAAAGAAACTTTTCATGAATAAGAGAAACAAAAAAGAAAGAAAATTAATTGTAAAGCTTTCACATTTCAAAATTTTGATGGTAAAAAGGATGCAAAAGTAGTGTTGTCATGGATTAGTTAACTTAATGGTTATTTTTTTGGGGAAAGAATTTTCTGAGAAAGATAAAGTTCAGCGTGCTACAAATCATTTGGTTGAAACTGTATCATTATGGTGGAATGCAATCAAGCAAGGACGTGAAAGACCTAGGACTTGGAATGAATTTCAAAAGCTCATCAAAAAGAATATCTTGCCACCTCAAGCAAGAGCCCGTCAACAATGGGATATGCTTTGTCAACTTGACAAAGAGTCTATACAACTATATGTGGGTAAATTTTTACAATTTCTCATTCAACTCCAAGCCATTGTGAACGAGTGAGAATGAAGGAGCAAAAATGCAAATTCATTGCTAGATTAAAGCTTACCCTTCGAGCAAAGATCAATATGTTCCAACCTCATTCTGTGTCCATGGCGATCTCTTTGGCTTACAATTGTGAGCGAAAGAATGGAGTACCGAAGGACAACAAAATACCACAAGATTCTCATGCTGACAAATTTAGAAAGTTTGTTCCTTTTCGTAAGTTTAACAAGTGCGATGATACCGAGGGTGTTGCTTCAAACAACAATAACAATCATGGTGTTAACAACAACAAGAACAATGACATAAAGAAGAAACAAGATTTTATACCTCGAGTGGTGGCATGTTATAATTATTGACAAAAAGGATCTAATTGCTCGGAGAAGAAGAAGAAGTTAACAATCGCACATGCCAGCATGATTGATGGTAAAGAAGAAGTTAACAATCGCACATGCCAGCATGATTGATGGTAAAGAAGATGCGGAGGACGATGACTTCTCTCTCAAGCAAGAGGGTAATTCCGAAAAGGAAGATCTCTCAAATAATCCAGGAATGCCTAAACCTTTTCAAAATAGACTCTCACCTTATATGCATCTAAAATAATAATAGTAATAATTAATTAAAAAAATAAAATAACAAATTGAGGACAAAGAAATAACTTATCCTAAAATTAGAAGAACATCTTATACCTGAGTCTATTATTGACCATAAGACCACTACACGCACATGTAACACTTATGTTAAGTATCTTGTGACTTTTAAGAATCATCCTATTGATGAAGAGAAATTTTTTTTCGTTCTTACCAAAATCTCATCCACTCTTACCATCCACGCAATTGAGGTCAAATGCAATCCGAGCAAGAGGAAATGTTAGTCATAACCTCTATGGGAAAGCCCATTATTTTATTTCAGGATATTTTATTTGGATGCACCTTTTATTTACATCATTTACCAGGATTAATGTGTTTAATCAAGCTATATGCACTGGTATGATATGGTTAGGATTAATGTGTTTAATCAGTTGTGTGCATTGACTAATATTATTTTGGATGTATGCGAAAAATGAGTGGCGGATTATGTTCGCGATGGTTGGAACATGTGTTGAACTACCATGGGATATTTTGGAAGACATGTGAACACCTTTTATGGTTTCATATTTAGGCATCAAGATTTTTTGTAAGGTTGAGGCCTCATACCTTTGTATATACCAAATAGTATTTTATATTTTTGGTAGGCCCAAGACTTTATATTAATGCTTACTATATTTTTTGTAGAGCTTGCACTCTTATAAACTCAAAAGCTCTTGTGCTTTGTTTTTGGAATTGTCTTTTTGGAAAGTAAGTTCTTTTTCTAATACATAGAAATATGGGTGAGTGGTACAAAGGCCACATTCATCCCAGGAGCGATTCAACCCACTCTTGTGTCGACGCACGTTAACCTCTACTCTATTCTCCATCTCTCTTTTGACTTTGTTTATTAAGGTTTATGCTTTTAATTTGTGCTTGTATATGTTATGCTCTAATTTTTGTGTTAAGAAATTAGAAAGATCTTACAGTTAACCTCTTCTTCATCATTTGAAGTTTACTTTTTCTTGTAGGCCTTTGAGTCGCTAAGGCCCAGTTTTCATGCTTTCCAAAATTTCCATCTAGTTGGGGTTTTGGAGTATTCCACGATGGAAGCTAGAAGGCAACCACCATAGAGCGTTCTTGTGGGGGTTGTAAGCTGGACACGTAGGATTTTGATGTGTTAGCGTGAATTTCAATGGAGCAAAATTGGCCCAAGTTCAGATCAGAATTGACACAAGGCAAGCTTGGTCCGGAGTCTTAATCTATCTATGAAAATAGGACACGAAATCATCATTTTTGGAGCTGGGATGCAGCTCTCGGTGTTAATTAAGGTGGTGGTAAGGGACAATTTGACTCTTCAGTTGGGATGCAGCTCTTGAGTCTTAATTAAGAAGGTAAGATGGGCACAATGGTAGGTGATGGGGGCATATCCTCCCCGTCCGCCCTCCCTTCTAGCATGAGCATGAGAGGGTGTGGTGTGTCCACGGCGCCCAATCAACACATTTTTCTCCTGGACGCACCGCGCGCGCACCGGGAGAGAGAGAGAGAGAGAGAGAGCGAGCGAGAGGGAGAGAATAGCGTGTGCACCGAGGCTAGTTGGAGCATTCCCGTCGGTGCTGCCTTCCCCTGCTCGGGCGGCCCCTTCATTAATGATATGGGTCCCTAACAACAACAAGTACATCCTTCTCGTGCACTTCAGTGCCGCCCTACTGGGTGTGTGTGTGTGTGTGTGTGTGGCCTCTCGCCACGAAAGCTCGTGCACGGTCTACAATCGGCCATGCAAGCGACTAGAACTCTACGTCTCCTTTATATAGTTGGTGAAGTTTCATTTCTTCTTATACAAATCATCACGTCTGAGCTCGAGAAAAGATCGGCATATAGCTTTAGGCGGCATTTTTGTAGCAATGGCTCCCTCTATGCACCACCCTGTGACCAAGCTCATGGAGTCTGACCTTGTTGAGAAGCTAGCTGGGACTGTGAAGGTGGATGCTATTCCTCAGAAATTCATCCTGCCTGAAGAGCACAGACCTGCTTTCGCCCTCACCAGGTCTAGTGACGAGATCCCTGTCATAGACATGGCCGGCCTGAAGGGTGACAAAAGGGCGAGCACTCTTGCTCTCATGCACGAGGCTTGTGTGGAGTGGGGATTCTTCCAGGTGATAAACCATGAAGTTGATCCTTCGGTGATGGAGGGCATGAAGCAGCAGGTGGAGGAGTTCTTGGCCCTACCTGTGAGCGAGAGGGCTCCTGGTGGGATTAAGAAGGGGGTGGCCAGCCAAGGCTATGGAACTGGCTACGTGAAGCCGGACACGGGTGCCAGGGACTGGAGGGACTACTTTCTGCTCCGAACTTATCCTGAGTCCATGAGGGACTACGAAACCTGGCCTAATCGTCAATCCTTCAGGTAACTCATGTCTCCCTCCGCTTGTACCTGATGCTAGTGCAGTTTTTATTAGGATTGTAAACATAATTTGGCAAAAAAGCAGCTGGCTGATTTCTTGGCGGGGGCGGGGAGGAGGGGCAGGGATGCGATTAGCAAATACACCGTGGAGATGAAGGGTTTGGCGGAGAGGTTGCTGGAGTGTCTGTCGATCAATCTGGGGCTTCCACCCAACTACATCAAGGAGGCGGTGGGGGAGCTGCATCAGGACCTTCTCATCAACCACTACCCGCCTTGCCCCAACCCGGAGCTGGCCGTGGGGGCCAACAAGCACACCGACTTGGGGGCGCTCACCTGCCTCTGGCAACTAGAGGATGTGGTGGGCCTGCAAGTGCTCAAAGATGATGAGTGGTACCCTGTGAAGCCTCTCCCTGGGGCGTACATCATCAATGTAGCAGACATGGTGGAGGTAACGCCTCGTGCAAATTTGTAATGCAAAATCTGCCTGTATGGAGTCTCCAGCTGATCATGCTGGCGCATGCTGGGTGTGTGTCGCAGGTTGTGAGCAATGGCATTTACAAGAGTATTCAGCACAGGGCTGTGGTGAACACCAGCAGGAGACGTGTTTCCATCGCCGCTTTTTATGACCTGCACCCGGAGGCTGTTGTGAAGCCGGCTCCGCAGCTTATCACAGCTGACCGCCCGGCCCTCTCTTCCATCCGCTTCTGTGACCACGCCATGAAGCTCGCCATTGAAACTGACAAAATTGGAGAGAAGGTTGTGAATTGATCGCGTTCCAACAATAAAATCCCCTTTCCTAACCTTGGAGGTGCGCACGTAATTCCTTCTTAGGTACATACATACATACTATCTATTCCCATCCACGAATCAGCCAACTTGTATTTAAAGCTTGTGTAGCAAAGTAGCTTTTTTAAAGTACGTGTAAAATAGGATTTGTCGTGATATTTTAATCTCGTGGCCGAAAGCTGTGGTTGTCTTGTTTTAATGTTTCCTGGAACGGCAAGTTTACCCGGGGAGACTGTTCTTTGTTACGAGATATACTAAATGCATTTGTAGACAGAATGAACAAAATTTTAAACTTCAAAACCAGAACGTGTTGCAATTATTTAAACGTTGGCTTTCATCGAGAAAATTGGATGTAAAGCTAGTGTTCACGCATACAAGAACAAAGCAACCTTATTCTACAATTGTTCAGCAATGAATTGAGTTTTTATCATGTTTAAAAATTATCATCTTTATCATGTGACCTAAAAGTTCCAATAAGCGCTGAATTTGTATCATAACTCAAATCTTGTACGAACTTTTTCTTCTTCCCTGAAAACGTTACGACCTTGTATTATAAATTTTGGTAATAGGTAATCTTAATTAGTGGTGACTACTAATGCTGCACCCGCAAAATACAGCACTCACAAAATGCAAGATCTTTCAAGATCAATGATAGAGACAAGTACAATTTATTGTAGTATGTAAGAATCCCAGGAAAAATGTATTCCACACCCTTACACTTGCAGGAAGTAAGAACATACAAGGAAGAATGTATTCCACACCCCTACACTCTAGGAAAGTGAGGTGAAATGGTTATTAGACAAGCTTAGAGATTGGATATCAATGATAGAGACAAAACCAAGCCTCTTCTAGAAAAGTTAAGTTCACCTTAGCGTATGTGGCAAAAGTATTCAAATTACCTGTAGAAGGGGAAACCAACATTAAAGGAGTAGATGAGGAACACCTCATCGTAATTGTTTGGAAGGACGTGCCAAAGAGTACAAGATCACTTGAACTAGGATGTGGGCTCGTAAAAACAAATGAGTTTTGTGGTTGAGATGATAAACCTCATCCATACAAACCCTATTGTATGTCCAGGATAAACTACATAATTGTGAAAGCAACCGCGCTAAAAATCTAGGTCCAAGGTGGCTTGGGTGGAGATTCTTTACAATAGTTTGAAACTTGGGATGGATAACTATTAAAGGAGAGTAGAAAAACAAAAATTTAAAGGATACCTAAAGGCCCTCTTCCAAGGAGGAGAAACCCCAGATAACCAGCAAGTAGGAGTAATCCCGGATAGCCAGGAAGAAGAAGTGGAATAAGGAGGTCCAAGTAGTAAGACAAAATAAGGAGGAGTAGAGCTCATTTGAGCCTACACCCAAACATCCGCTAGGAATGGTGTCTTTACTTTCCAAGCCCACTCTAGAGAAGACATTAATCATGAGCATTGGATCTTAGAAAGGAAATTTTAACTTTGGAGATAAGAAGACAAGTGCCCTGTCAGTCAAGAAGCTGGAGGTAGAAAACCCCCAAAGAGTGGAGGTGCCCCCACCACATCATAAACAATGCAAGACCTTGCATTGGGTGTGCCACTACATTAGAAGCAAAAACTTTCTAAGATGCTTTAAGGGATCCAATGAGAGCTGCCCACACCCAATGGAATGTCCATGCCTCTTCTAGAACCAATCACCACCGAAACAATTCTAACTCCTTGTAGGGTAGCCATGTTTTTGAAAAGGGTAGATGTTGACTAGGCTCAAGAAGCCCTTAACTACCTACAGAAATGATTTACTAATAAAGGCCTCAAAGAGTTTAAGAGACACCTTAAAAGAAAGACAGCTCAAGGCAAAAGAAGATTATAAGGAGATACAGTTGCTAAAATCTAAGTTACACCAAATAGAGAAGTTCGATGAAAAACTATTTAGTTTGCAAGAAATCAACGGCAGCACGTCAGATGAGAAAACATTGCTGAAAGAACAAGTGGCTAAGTAGAGCAAGAGACCAGATGGGTGGATAAAAAGGTGGATGTAGTAACAAAAAAGTGATGCAATGTTAAAAGAGCACTCGGAGGTGGTGAAGAACATTCAAGAAAATCCATACAAAGAGAAAGTAAGGTAGTTTGTGTAGAGACCAGACTTGTAGTCTATGAAGCCGACACCACCCAGGAAGAAGAACATTCAGAGGTGGTGAAGAACATTCAAGAAAATCCATACAAAGATAAAGTAAGGTAGTTTGTGTAGAGACCAGACTTGTAGTCTATGATTCTGACACCACCCAGGAAGTGTATAAATTGGATGCAAGGAGAATGGATGGGAAGAGCTGAATGGGAAGAGTATGCCACACAAATGAACTCTGGAAGGAATATCCAGAAAAATTAAGGCTATCTTAAAAGAGCTAAATGGGAAGATCATGCCACAGATGGTCTCCATGTAGTCTAGAAGGAATATCTAGAAAAACTAAAGGCTATCTTGGAAGCACCTACATCGACCTACAAGGAGTTAATTACATACAACAAAGATGATACAAACCTAGGTGGAAGAAAGGAGTAGTAGTAGTAGGTGCTAGCATTGGGCATGTTAGACACAAAGGGGCACTCTAGAAAAGAAAGCAAAATCCCCAACCCTAGGGAACTTACAACACACCTTAAGTGAATGCATTGCAAAGATAGTACATCCTACTATAGAGAGAAGTGGAGGTCTCGAAAAATAAAAATCCAAAACCTCAAGGTAGAAGGCAAAAAGATGGTTGTGGCACCAAAAGAAACAAAGAGAGGGAAGGAAGTTATATTGTTCACACCAACACCATCATGGATATGGTCCCAATGCAAGACTTGTGAGAGTAAATAGAGGATAAAATAGCATAGAAAGGGAAGGAATTTGTATTGTTCACACCAACACTGCCATGGATATGGTCCTAGTGCTAGACTTGTGGGAGTATGTGAGGGCCATCACCACTAGGAAACTAGAGAACAAAACAAGTAAAGAATTGGCACTCGTGCCTCAAATTTAAGAATAGGATACAATGATCAAAGAATAGGAGGAGCAACATTGGCACTCAGGGCTCACATTTAAGAATAGGATAGAGTGATAAAAGAATACAAGGAGCAAAAAAAAGGATGGGGAGACAATAAAAGCCCTTAAGAAGGAGGTAAGCACCACAACACTTAGGACAACCTGCAAAGGTGCCAAAGAGCAAAACCCACTTCATAAGCTTGGGGTAGTGTTTGCCTTCAACAAGGTTGGAGAAGGCTAGAAAATTTGTTAATAGATGATAAGATCAAGCTACTTGTAGACCTCTAGAGACAAAAGAACAATGATCAGGCAATGAATTAGGTAACCAACACATAAGGGAATTGGCTGATCCAGTAAATCAAGGCATAAGAACTACTCCACTTAATTGAAAAAAAATTGTTGATTTCATAGTAAAGGAGATATAGTAAAGGATACAATAAAAGAGAAATATAGAGTAAAGGATATATAGTCAAGGATACAATGAAAGAGAAATATCGAGTTTGTGCATGGCGGTAGCATAGTGGAAGAACCCAGTAGAGCAGCCACGGCTAGGACACGCCTTAGAAGATTTGGATTGGGGGTCTTTCTGGATGTAGAAATTGACAACGTGGGATGAGTCCACTGAGCATACTAGGTGTAGCAAGCGAACTAGAAACGGTTCACTAACTCAGCCGTGTAGAAGTCATCATGGTGGACCAAAGCCACCAACAAAGAGAGATTAAGGGAAGCTAATAAGTCTTTACTTTAATACAAATCTAAATGATGCCATGAGGGATCCAAGCAGAGCTACACGCACCCGCATGCGTCTTCTAGAACCAGTCAGCACCAAAGTAATTCTCACTCCTGGTAGGGCACCCAATGGAATGTCCATGCCTCTCCTAGAACCAGTCACCACCAAAGTAATTCTCACTCCTAGTAGGGCTATCTGAATAGAGCTAAATGGGAAGAGCATGCCACAGACGGTCTCCAGTTAGTCTAGAAGGAATATCTAGAAAAACTAAAGGCTATCTTGGAAGCACCTACATTGACTTACAAGGGGTTAATTACATACAACAAAGATGATACAAACCCAGGTGGAGGAAAGGAGCAGTAGTAGGTGCTAGCATTGGGCATGTTAGACACAAAAGGGCACTCTAGAAAAGAAAGCAAAATCCCCAACCCTAGGGAACTTACAACACACCTTAAGTGAATGCACTACAAAGGTAGTACATCCTACTAAAGAGAGAAGTGGAGGTCTCTAAAAATAAAATCCAAAACCTCAAGGTAGAAGGCAAAGAGATGGTTGTGGCACCAAAAGAAACAAAGAGAGGGAAGGAACTTATATTGTTCACACCAGCACCATCATGGATATGGTCCCAATGCAAGACTTGTGAGAGTAAATAGAGGATAAAATAGTAGAGAAACGGAAGGAATTTGTATTGTTCACACCAACACCGCCATAGATATGGTCCTAGTGCTAGACTTGTGGGAGTATGTGAGGGTCATCACCAATAGGAAACTAGAGGATAAAACAAGTAAAGAATTGGCACTCGCGGCTCAAATTTAAGAATAGGATACAATGATCAAAGAATATGAGGAGCAACATTAGCACTCAGGGCTCACATTTAAGAATAGGATAGAGTGATCAAAGAATACAAGGAGCAACAAAAGAAGGATGGGGAGACAATAAAAGCCCTCAAGAAGGAGGTAAGTACCATAGCACCTAGGACAACCCGCAAAGGTGCCAAAGAGCAAAACTCACTTCATAAGCTTGGTGTAGTATTTGGCTCCACCAAGGTTGGAGAAGGCTAGAAAATTTGTTAATAGATGATGAAATCAAGCTACTCGTAGACCTCTATAGACAAAAAAAAGAACAATTATCAGGCAATGAAGTAGGCCAACAATACATTAAGGAATTGGCTAATCAAGTAAAGCAAGGCATAAGAACTACTCCACTTGATTGGAAAATTTTTGTTGATTTCCTAATAAAGGATATAGTAAACGAGATATAGTAAAGGATACAATAAAAGAGAAATATCGAGTAAAGGAGATATAGTAAAGGATACAATGAAAGAGAAATATCGAGTTTGTTTATGGTGTTAGCATAGTGGAAGAACCCTGTAGCAACCAAGGCTAGGACATGCCTTAGCTGATTTGGATTGGGAGTCTTTCTGGATGTAGAAATTGACAACCTGGGATGAGTCCACTGAGCATGCTAGGTGTTGGCAAGTGAACTAGTCCCAAGAGGTTCATTGCTAATGGTTCGCTAATGATTCGCTAACTCAGCTGTGTAGAAGTCATCATGGTGGGCCGAAGCCACCACCAAAGAAAGATTAAGGGATGCTAATATGTCTTTACTTAAAGAAAGATTAAGGGATGCTAATATGTCTTTACTTTAATACAAATGTAAATGATTGCTTAAAAGATCCTAATCCTAAAGAAAACATAAGAAGAAAAGAAACCCTAATCTCTTGCTAATGAGCTGAGGGCTAAACTAGGAGAGCTAGACACAAGCTCTAGTACCATGTTGAGAAACACGAATTGAGCTCTCCTAAAAAAATAACTTCCTAATGAGACACTAATTCTACACTAATGACTACACTAATCTAAGGTGGATAAAATGAAGAGAACTCGTCTCGTGAGTGTGTGTGTGTGTGTGTGTGTGTGCACTAACTAAGCTTTAGAGTCAAGTTAATTAGGTTACAAGATTAAGACCATGTACTCATAAAAAAATGACCCCCTTTTATATGAGGTGAGTTTGCTAGCTCAGGTGGAATTATCTTTGCTCATGTGCCTGTTTGCTAGTTATTTGGCTTTTCTACTCACTCCCTACCTTCCTTGTGCTCTATGGCACCATATTTCTGAACATAAGGCAACTATTATAAAAGATTGGGCTACTCTACCCTTGTTTGAGCTGCCACCTTGGGGGATGGACCTAGCTCGATGCTACCAAGCCATCCACTTGTTGTTGACAATAGAATCAAGACGTTTTGTCACATAGTCAACTGGGCCCATAGAGCAATCAATGACAAAGTGAAGCTTACACAGGAATTGGTAAGGTAGTCTTTTAATTTTCCCATGGTCACACAAAGGAATGGGACTTCACAAAAGGATAAACAATCTAGCAGAGAAGGTTGCGTGTTTCAGAATGGATGAGCACAAGCCATCCACACTCATTTGTTGACAATAGAATTGAGACATCTATCATAGAGCCACTAGGCCACAAGTTGCACTAGCATTGCCAAGCCATCCAAACTCATTTGACAATAGATCCGAGACGTCTATATCATACAACCACTGGGCCCATACAGATAGTGAATGGCTCACACATGAATTGGTAAGGCACTCTTTTAATTTTCCCATGGTTACCAGCAGGGAATGGGACTTCAAAAGCATAAATAGGTTACCAGCAGGGAATGGGACTTCAAAAGGATAAATAGGTTAGTAAGAGAAGGCTGTGTGTTTTAGAATGGCAAGCATAAGCTACACTGGGAGAATGTCATGTTACCCCATCTAGTCATGTCATGTAGGCTATACTACATGTATCTAATAACCTTTTACTATCAGCCACGTCGCTCAACCCGTTGATATAGGGCTACTCACCTGATTTAATAGAGCTCACATGTGCCCGAATCCCCTTCAAGCAAAAGAAAACTAGGCAAAGCTCATCTATGTAAAGATAAAAAGGGTGATGGCACTAAAGAACCCAAAAGACCCTTACTTGGGAATAGCAACCCTACTCACACAGGTCATATACCAAGCCATAGACTCACTACTAGACCAATGCCCACCACCACTCATAGCTAGTGGTGCTAGTTCCCAACATAAAACAACCACCAAAACACCCTCCAAAGGAAGACAAGAAGGATATAAAAGAGAAGAGACAAGGAGATGATCGCTAGCCCAAGAATCCCAAATTTTCTATTGATGAGCAGGGTAATCTAACTATTGAATCTAGGTCAGAGATAACTTGTTTGTCCCCTAACTAAAATATATTGAAATTTAATTAAACTCATGGATTTTGTAGTTCCATTGTAATTGTTCGCAGGTTTTTTGTGAACACTGAATAATAATAGGGGGGAGGCACGTCGACTTCCATTTTAATTTAGCATGGGTCTTATTATTCTTGGAGAGGAAGCATGCTAACTCTCCCCATGAGTCTTATTATTCTTTCTTGCAGAGTAAGCATGCTAACTCTCCCCATGATTCTTATTATTCTTAGAGAGGAAGCATTCTAACTCTCCCCAAAATGTGTGTATGTGTGCAGAAGTATTATTCAGGGATGTATAGGATAGGATTGTTTTTTTTGGACATCTAGAATGAGCTTTGGTTCAAACTCTATCTAACCTTGAGCTAGAAGGGCTATCTGTTCATCATTGAGCACATCTAAAACATACTTCTTAAGAAACTCACGTGGAAGACATTATGCACTTTCAATTATAGAGGAAGTAAAATTCATAAGACTGATCTGGAACCTTCTTGCGTGATTTGATAAGACTCACAATACCTTGGAGATAACTTCTTGTATTTCCCCAAATATATAGAACTCCTTTTGGTTGAATGCATAGAAACACCATATCACCTTTCTCGAATTTGCATTGGATCAGCATACTGGATTTATCCATCTTAAGTAGATTTAATATCCTTGTGGATAGACCCTAACTGATGTTCCATCTCATCCAACATCTATTTAGAGATTTCAACTCTAGTTTGAATAGATCAAAGATGTGAGATAATCTTTTCCATATAATTCCTTGGATGGACTCGTTTTTATACTACGATGGTAAGAAGCGTTATAAGCAAATTCTACTAGTGTAGATAATTCATCCACCTTTGGGGTTCACAACCACAATATGCTCGAAGAAGAATATCTTCAATCACTTGATTCACCCTTTATGTCTTGCCATCTATCTTGAGATGATAATAAGCAGTACTAAGATCCAAGGATGTCCCTACAGCTTCAAAGAGGTCTAGAATCTTAAAGTAAACTTTTATCAAGATCACTTACAATCCTTTTGGGCAATCCATACAACCAAAATCAAAGAAACGCGTGCCTTCGAACCCCACAAATGCACCCTCAAACCATTGAATCCAAGTGGGTGTGGAGACCCAACGCCATGCCTCTGCCATCAACTCCTAAGTTTAAGTAAGAATGGAGAGTAGTGGGTTCCAACTCGACTGCTACCACCACCTTTAGAAAAGTCAGCAAAGCCCATGGACTTTGAGAAGCACAAGAGGCCACACCTTGCCCATATGCAATGGCCCTACCCATCAAATCAGAGCCACCCATGGTGCTGATTCACAAAGAGAACATACCACATGCTTATGGAAAATAAACTATTGGAAAGTATGCTCGAAGATGGGAAATGTGACTCCATAAGCAAGATTCCATGCCTGAATTTATAAATGGCTTAACTGTCATCGCACTCTCACATTCATCTACTTTTTGTACAAGTGTTGAAGCTAGATGTGTGGCGAGGGTACCTTGGCAATAAGGAGAAGAGGCCAAGGAGAGTGTGTCTTGAACTTTCCATGCCGTGAATGTTGGTAAAGCAATACAAAAAGGGATTAGGTACCCAGAGGTGATAAAATGGCCCCAACTCTTGCCTTGGAGTGAAACTTGGTAAAAGGGTGGGAAGGCTTGGCCAACAGATTCGCAAGAGCGCTTCTTTGACATATCACACTTGTAATTGATGAACAATTGGTACATGAGTTAACATTTGCTATTGAATACATTGGTTAAAGGGTGGGAAGGCTTGGCAAAGAGATTGACAATCAAGAGCGCTTCTTCCACATATCACACTTGGTACTTGGCAAATGTAACTGATGAATAATTGGTACATGAGTTAACATTTGCTATTAAATACATTGGATTCGATTGCAAACACAAAGGAGGTTATGCCAAAAATTTTACAAAGTACATATATGGTGCTTATGGATTTAGTTTGGGATGCTCAAGTTCATGCGCCTAAGGTGGCCGGATAACACATTTGTAGCATTGGAACATTGGTAAGCACTATGTCAATTTTGGGACACTTTGACTAGGTTTTGCAAAATCACAAAACCCTAATTTAATAAAAAATGGTTGGGGCTGTTTTGTGAATGTTTGCATAGCCTTTTAGTTCTCTCTAAGGGCTACGTCTAGAGCCGTCAAACTCCCCATTCCGACACCGTTTTCTATTCCAACTTGCAAGGTTAACCGCAAGACGAAGCCCTATTTAGTTATAGACTATTTTGAATCTTTCCAAGGTGTTTACATATTCTGAGAACACTCCCTTAAAGCCTTGAGAAGAACCATTGAACTCCCCAATCTATTATGGTTTGGCTAGTCAACGAGCACAGTTGACTTTTTAAAAAAAGTCAAAAAATATATATACTTTCCTTTGACTTTGACCAAACCCCATGGGAGTAGGTAGTACTCATCAATATCTCACCATCAAGCCAAAAACCAAAGGATTTTGACAAGATTTGAGCATTCTACGCTCAAATTACATTTTCAGTTGAAAACAGTCTATCATGAGATGGGAAGGGGCCAAAACTTCAAACACAAGGGCAACTTCAAGGAACCTCTTGTGCATGATGAAGCAGGTGACAATGATGCAAGGTAGGATCAACTCTCAAATCAATCCTCTCACGCGGAAGTACATGAAGCTATGCATGAAGAAAGCGATGTCAATGAAGAGGCACATGAGGATGTCAATGCATTAGAGATGCCCAAAGTCACAGAAGGCATGAATGTCGTCTTGTACTTCATACGGAAGATTTGTGATCGAATGGAAATAAATGATGACCTAACCCCATGGAAAGGCATGAGAACTTGGTGGTCTGCTTGGATCAAAGATGCCAATTCATAGTTGACAAGTTTGATGCTTTAGGCAAAGAAATCCAAGATGGAGTCTCTAACTTGAAACAAGAGTAGAGGCAAAGAGATGTTGGGTGAGCCAACAAGGCATGCCTATGCATCATCAACCAAACCACAAGTTAGTGGGACACAAGTGCATATGCCATTTGAGGATGAAAGGCATACAAATGGATCAAATGCTTTACAAGCTAGTTTGGCTTTCGACCATGGTCATCTTGGTTTTACAAATGGAAAAGAGAATTTGCCTCAACTAATGCATCATAGTGGGTCACACATGTATGGAATACCTATGCAACAAACTATGATGCAAGGTTCATAATCAATGCAAGGAAGAAACCTTGACAAGTGCAATGGTTTAGATTTGGATGAGCCAGTTGTTGGATGGAACTTGGAAGGCATCACCTATGGTAAATCTCATCACTTCAATGAGTTTGGAGCTAATCATACATGAGCATCATAGAGGTGATGGGGACAATTTTAAAGGTATGACATACAAAATTACCTTTACAAAGTTTAAACAGAAGCCTCTTCTAATGAATAATTTGAAGAATGGATCGAGCTTTACTTTGACCTTAGTCCTTGTATAGTGATAGAGACAAAGTGTTGTTTGCTACATTACATTTGGCTTATGCCCATGCATGGTGGCAGTACTTGAATGCTCATGATTACATGATCACTACTTGTGTGGATTTCAAGAATGAGATAAGACGTACGTTCATTTCATCCCTAAAAGCAAATCTAGAATGGTGAAGAGATGGGATAATCTCACTCAAGTGGGCAATGCAAAGGATTATGTGCATAAGTTCATGAAGTTTTCACTCCATGTGGAAGGTTTGAGTGAGGACTATAAATTGAGAAAGTTCATAAAAATATTACAAAATAACATTAGATTTGAGGTGGATTCTTCACCATCAAAGAGGCCATGCTACTTGTAGAAATTTATGACGCAAAATATGCACATGTAAGAGAAGCAAGGTAATGAGCAAGGGTTGATTCGAACAATCCATCCATGTTCAAACCTTCAAGTGGTGTTGCATCTCATACCAGGCCTCCTAGATTTCCTACCGTATATGGAAGAGGTGGGAAACAAAATTTCAGATTTGGTAAATCTCTTCCTAGACCTTAAAATGTTGATGGGAAGCATGTCGATGCTAAAGGAGTCAACAAGAGCAAGGGCATTGGGCATCGATGACTTGAAGAGGAAGGGGTTGTGCTTCAAGTGTGGTGACACATGGAACAAGGAGCGTTGGAAGGTTTGTAAAGCTAAGAAGATGACATTAAGCATGATCCTCAAATGAAACTTGTAATAAAGACACAAAAAAGGATGTGGAAGAGTATAAGGCTTGTTTGAAAAATGCCAATGAAGTTGAAGATGTAGAGAATGATAGTGAATTTCCTTTTGATCTGAGTGGGTCAAAGAAGAGGGAAGTTAACTATGATGATAGATTACCATTGCCTATGTGTGTTCATGATGATGACAATGATAATATGGCCACTTTGTGCAATATTTCTAGTAATGCCTATGCTTGTTACAAGGGTGCAAGTACATTGAGGCTTAAGGCATACATAAATGGGAGGGTGGCACATGTTTTGGTTGATAGCAAGAGCACCCATAGCTTCACCAACACAAATTCTATGTGTAGTCTCAAATTATAGCCCATAGCTTTACCCTCATGGCATGAAGCTCAATTGGCTAATGGGGCAAAGCTGGATTTCATATTGGTATGTAAAGATGTGAGTTTCACAAATGATTACACTTACAAAGCTGATTCACTTGGATTGGGCATGAGGGTCACATTGACGTTGATTGGGGTGTGATTGGTTTGCTACTCTTGGGTCTTTCACAATGAATTTACAGCTTGGATACATGAGTTTTATGCATGGTAATGAAGAGATTACATTGATCGGAACTCATATGCCAAGGATGGAGTTGATTAATGCCGCACAATAGGGAGCTCAAGAGTATAGGATGATGCATATACATGTTACAGTTTTGTAAGGAAAAAAGACAACTGTGACAAGGGCAAAGTAACGCATAAAGGGGTTTCTTGAGGATTATGAAGGCGTATTCCAAATCCACAAGTTCTTGCCACCACAGAGAGTTGTGGATCGTGGGATAAATCTTGAGCCACATGCCAATCCCATCAACAAACCCCCATTTAGGTTGTCAAAGATTAAAAAATATGAAGTGGAAAAGCAAGTACAAGAGCTCATTGATATGGGATGGGTCAGTCCGAGTCAATATTTATATCTCCCATACTCTTAGTCAAGAAGAAAGATGGCACTTTTGGATGTGTGTGGATTATAGGGATTTAAATAAGTTAACAATCAAGAATAGATTTCTTATTCCACTGATTGATGATTTACTTGATGTGTTGAAGGGTGCATGCTGAATCTCTAAGATTGACTTGAGATCAAGATATCATCAATTGAGAATCAAAGAGAGTGATTGGCTTTCCGTACCAAAACGGGCCTTTGTCATTACTAGGTCTAATGTTTTGATTTTATAATGTGCCGGCTACATTTCAAGCTAATGAACAAAGTGCTTTAGGCCTTTCTTTACAAGTGGGTACTTGCATTCTTTGATGACATCATGATCTATAGCAAGAGTGAGCAAGGACACATGTCAGTGCTGTTTTGGATGCTTTAAGTGCTAATAAATTGTATGCAAAGGAGAGTAAGTGTTTATCATGTCACAAGAAGTTAAATATCTTGGACATATTGTGAGCAAAGATGGCATTATGGTTGATCCTAAAGAAGGTGGAGTGTGTCAAAAATTGGCCTATACCTACAGACACTACTCAATTGAGATGTTTCTTGGACTTATCTTCATTCTATAGGAGATTTATCAAGAGATATGCACATATTGTTGCTCCTCTTATGAATAAGCTTAAGAAGGAGGCTTTCTTTTGGGACGCTATTGCCAACAAGAGCTTTGAGGAGCTCAAAGGAATGCTCACATCAGCCCCTATTCTTCTATGTCCAGACTTCACAAAGCCATTCATGGTACAAGCCGATGCATATGGAAGAGGTGTTGGGATTGTTTTGTTCGAAGAACATAAAATGATTGCATTTGAGAGCCAAAAGTTAAATGATAAGGAGATGGCTATGCATGTCTATGATCAAGAAATGTTGACAATACTTCATGCCATCAAGAAATGGCATCACTATTTGTATGGGAGCCATTTCTTTGTCAAAAGTGATCATAAAGTACTTCCAATACTTCGTCTTAACTAAATCTTTCTGTTAAGAAAAAGAAGGTGGGTGGCCACTCTACAAAATTATGACTTTGAGATATCTTACATGAAGGGGAAGGAGAATGTTGTGGCAAATGCACTGTCATGCATTTGGGCATGCTCATTGATGGCAATTTCAATGTGCATAAAGATTGGATCATGGAGAAACAAGAAGAGTATCTTTTGGATGAGGAAGTGGCATCGTTCTGGCATAAATTACAGCATGGTTTCCATGAAGAATTGCCATATTACAAGGTTCATAATGGACTCCTTTTCTATAAGGATAAGGCCCACCTTATGCCTACATCAACCTACAAGAAAAGGGTATTAGAAGAAATGCACTATTCTCCATTACCGGGTTACATGGGGTTTTTTATGACCTTTGGACAAAGTGCAAAAAAGTTTTATTAGAAGGGAATGTGGAAGGATGTGCATGCTTTTGTGACTAGTTGTCTACCATGCCAACAAAACAAGGATTCCACTAGTGGTTTGCTTCAACCTTTACCTATTCCCAAGGGCAAATGGACTCACATTTCTATGGACTTCATCATGGGGCTACCTCATACAAGGAGGGGTTGGGATAGCATATACGTGGTTCTTAACCACATGAAAAAAGTAGCACATCATTCTTTCCAAGGCCAAAATTTTAGCATCTATGGTTGCAAAACAATTTGTGGATCGTGTGTTCAAGTTGCATGTTGTACCTCAACAAATCATGAGCAACCATGACGTCAAGTTTATGAGTTCATTTTGGAAGACATTATTTGAGATCATGGAGATTGTTTTGGCACCTAGCACCGCTTATCATCTCGAGACCAATGGGGCAAACGGAAAGGGTTAATAAGTGGGTTGAAACCTATTTGATACATTATTACCATGATACGTAAGGCATATGAGATGAATGGTTGCTGCTTGTCGAATTCACTCAGAATAGCACGCATCATGAGAGCATTGACATGTCACCTTATGAGGCATTTTATGGGTATAAAGTGATATACTAATGATGGTTCAAAAGCAAGGAGTGATCCTAATGCAAAGGAAGAGATGGAAAAGATGGATGCACTATCACAACAATGCAAGGCTAATATGAGGCATGCTTAAGAAAGAATGAGGCACTATGAAAATACCCATTTGAGACTATTGGAATTCAAGGAAGGGGATTGGGTTTTCTTAAGGATCCCAAAGACCAAATATGGTACTGTTAAGGGTAACACCAACACCAAGCTAACTCATTGATATTATGGGCCATACAAGGTTGTGAGACGTGTTGGTGCAATTGCATATTAATTGGAACTACCACCAACTACAAAAATTCACAATATGTTTCATCTATCACATCTAAAAGCTTACCTTGGGCCGGAAGTGATTGTGTGATGAGCTACCTCCAATGAATGAGAAGGGAATTATTGAGTATGTGCCAGAAATGATTTTGGGCACAAGAGTAAGAGTCCTTTACAACCAAACATTGCTAGAATATATAGTCAAATGGCAAGGGTTACCTAATGAAGAAGCTTCATGGCAACCTACCTCTATATTGAAAGGCTATGAAGGATTGTTGAATGCATTTGAGGACTCGAATGGGGCTTGAAAATAGTGAAATAGCTTGCTAGAATTTCCTATAAATGCACTTTGGGCAGCCCTATATTCACTTGAGATGGATGCATAGTGTATGAAAGCTTTATGGTACTTATGTAGTATCATGATACATGCGTTTGGATATGCAGGGTTGTTGAATGCATTTGAGGACTCAAATGGGGCTTTAAAATAGTGAAATAGCTTGCTAGAATTTCCTATAAATGTACTTTGGGTAGCCCTATATTCACTTGAGATGGATGCATAGTGTATGAAAGCTTTATGATACTTATGTAGTATCATGATACATGCGTTTGGATATGTTCGGAGGACATAAGGTGGAGTTTACAGCCATACATATGTCCTTTTGTCTCCAACACATATGGCTCAAGTGTGAGCATGATACTCGACATGAATGAGTCTTTGTTAATATTCTCCATTCATGTGAGTTCACACGTACATCCACGGTTTCAAGAACGAAACTTATGGGTGGGGATGGTTTGTAACAAAGTGGAAGAGTATTATGTCTATTTGCGCAAGGCCAAGAACAAGTGTATGTAGAAAGGAAAAAGGGCTAGGAGATAGGTGACCATGCCCATGGACACTTTTAAGTGTAACGTGAAAGGAGACCAGTGTCATGAAAAGTGAAAATGGAAAATAATCATAAAAACTAATCACTTACTAATGACAATTACAATTTGCTTATCCTAGCTCTGGTGGCTTCTCCCTTTTGAGAAGATAAGTGAGACCTCCTTTATGAGTGCTACTATGCAAACTCTAGTTCACGAGTGTTCCCCTTTCTTTCATTCACCTTGTGGTTTGATCCACTTTTTTATGAGTTCTTTTTTTGCATTATTAAACTTTTTCTCAAGCATAAGGATTGTTGACATGTTCTAGCTTTAGACATTTTCTCCAAGACCCTTGAAGCTTGTTCCATGGCGAACAACTTATCTCTAATAGATACTATCATATCGTCCTTGGCATTGAAGTCAATAATGTTCTGTGCTAGTAAGCTTGCTCTCTCATCCCACGTAGCTCCTTTCTCAAGGCCTTATTCAAATGTAGGTGTTTCTCCACATACAATGTCCCATTTCTTCTTCAAACTTAAAATACATAGTGATCTTTTTAAGATGCATTTGTTAAATGCTAAGTGGTATAGTTTGTCAAATTTCATATAACGTTACAAGCAGTTAATGTGTGGTCATAGCATCTTTTCTCATGATAAAACATTTTTGAAGTCGGGTTGTTATGAATGAAAAAACAAATCACGACCTATTTTGTCGTCGGTTTGATGCGAAAGGTTCATAACAACTTTGGATGTCGCATGAGAATGTACGACGAATTTACTTCACTAGAATCACGTGAACATTTACCGCTTTGCTTATTTAAATGCACAAGTACCTTAGCGTGTTGGTGAGTCATTTTGAGGATCCCGCAGCATTAATAACAAGTTTACACTGCTACACCATTTTGGCAGTAATATATTCCAACTTTCATCATCAAATCCTATATTTGATATAAAATAACTATTTTTACAATTGCTCTTTCAGCAAAAATAATCTTAAGCCATTATACATTCAATGCTTGATCATTAGCTTTTTCCATAGCCTCGAGCTAGGTACTTCTATCTGAAAGGTAGAAGTGGGTTAGGTTAGCTTCTGGAGGGATGCCGACTCTCTTTGAACTCTAGATTGCCACTTCATAGATGCCTTGGGAGGGGAAGGATCTACTTCAAAACAGAGAGAATAGTTACAAGCTTACATTTTTTAACATGAAGCATGTGGGGATGCAGAACTCCTCCTCAAAGGAGAGGCAATCAAAGCAGTCAAGGCATTCATTTACATCCTGTTTGTCTTTTCCGGACCTGAATTCTCTATAAAATACTTGTCCAGCTAAAAGATACACATCACCCTGCTGATCCAAACAAAGACCCTTCTCATTGACTCACTCGTCATGCCAGCAGCCATGTATGGAGTACCTTTTTGGATAGTTGGGCCCCCATCTCTATAGTGGAGCTACATGGAGACTCCAAAAGATGTTGTCACATCTCATGTACAAGCAGCCCTCCAAACCCCATAACGTATCTCAGAAAAGGCTACCACAGCCTATTCTCCGCCATGCACTCAAAGAGCTGGACTGTTTGCATGTACATGTTACAAAATGGATCACACCACATGAGCTATCCTTGGACAATCAACCACACATGGTAATTTGACTAGGCATAGCAAAACAGAGAAAATCCACAGAATCTGGGTCCAAGCAGCGACATTCCAGTTTGCACCCTCAAAAAGAAAACACAACCAGCTAAGAGTTAATGGAAGTAGAGTAGGAATAGCAATTTGAATTCAAATTGTGGAGTCTGTCTCATCATGGGGAAAGCTAATGTCACCAAGTTCTACAAGTCATAATGACTTGTGGGAAGAAGGGAAGGGTGCAATGACAAGAAGATAACTGCAGAAAACCGGAGGAGGAGGAGAGGAAAACGATAGTCAATAATGGCAATGTGTGTATAATATTGCTGCAACCCCATTGCTACACTTGAGAAGTCATCAACCAAATGATTAAAAGATGCATAGAGAAGCTAGCACCCTACAAATCTTAACTAACTTCGTGAAAATATACGCTCAATATTAGGGTCTGCTTCTAGCAACCAACTTACAAAGGTTAATAGAATGGTGCCTGCATTTCACACAGTATAATGCACGACACACACACTTTCATATTTCACAGACAAGTTAATTCTGCTGTGATATACACAAAAGAGGGGAGTGCTAGCATGCCTTCCTTAAAACCCTAAATGCAAACTAAAGCCATGATGGCATCTCTTGGATAAACCCAAGCCAGAGAAATGTCAGTATGTCAAGGTGCAAGACCACAGTAGCAATTTCATGTTTTTTCTCCCCTCCCTTGTCCATGTTCCATGTTTTATCCCTTACATGCAAGCCAGCCTAGCAGCATCAACCCTAAGAGCTCTCACTGCTATCATGTCTTCTCCTTGCCCGCTTCCTGTCAGCATGGCTTTTGTCTGGGTCAGAAGCACCTGCACTGTATTTCCTCTTTTCCTTCTTTGCTGCCCTCTTCTCCTCCTTCCTTTTCTCCTTAGCTTCCCTTTTTTCCAACTTTTTCCTCATTTTTGCATCTAAATTATCACTGTGCCTGTTAGGTTCTTTGGTAGAAGGCCCTGAGCTATGATGGCCATTTTGCTCTCCTAGAAGCTGTTGCGGAGCCCTTTCAGGCAGGCTTAACTGCATCAGAGAAGCACCTTTACTTGAGAAATGTCGGGGTGCCCTGCAAAAAAATAAAAGCTGCATGTAAGCCATAAGATTAGACATTAACACAGTCACTGATTAAGACTTGTGTGTGTGCCATACGATTAGACATTAACGGTGTCACTGATCAAGACCTGTGTATGCCATACGATTAGACATTAACAGTCACTGATCAAGACCTGTGTGTGTAAGCCACAAGATTAACACTTGTGAGTTAGTGTGAGGACCTGCTTTTTGGGCCTGGTTAATTGCTTATAGACATGGCAAGGTAAAAGCAGTTTGGGCATGCTTTACGGACATGGCAGCAGGTATTTCTTAACACGTGCACTCATGGAGAAGGGGATTTTTACGCACATGGATGGCCTTATTGCAAGTGTGGGCTAAGTTTAGCCTAGAAAAAGCAAGTGTGGGCTATGTTTGGCTTGGAAAAAGCAGTTATTTTTAATGCCTGCCTTGTGAACTGAGCAAAGTTGGTGCTATAAGTACACACATGCTTTATTTATGGGAAAAAGTTTAACTATTTTTGGCATACTTCCTATATACGAAGCTCTGCTAAAAGCTGGTGCATATCTTTGGTTGAATTCATGAAGGAAATCCCTGAGGGCTGGTCTACCATAGGGCATGAGGGCTGGCTTTTCACCTCTCCTTCTCTCTTGTGCTGACATATAGGGCTGGTCGATGGCTATTGTTCTGTGCTGGACAGCCCCAAAACAGACCATACAGCTCTCTCTCACACACACATGCATGAGCCGGGTCTCTCTCAGTCATATCATACATGCATATGCTCTGCCTTGAAGTGTTTACTGGCTGAAAACAGAGATTCAAGGATGGACAGCTTGTTTCGACTTTCATTCGCGGTGTATGATTTTGGGATGCTAGTGAGTCTTCCAACTGTTCCATGCGTTGGAGAAGCTCCAGCATGTGATTTCGGGTACTTTCATCACGAAAAGTATCTTGTTTTTTTTTAGAGTTTCATCGCAGAAAGTATTTTGTTTTTCGAGCTTTCTTTAAGATAAAGGAATTTCTTCTACGACAAAATTCCGTGCATAAACAATGGTTTAGGAGTTTCTCTTGAACAGTTTCATCGCAAAAAGTACTTTGTTTTTCGGGCTTTCTTTAAGATAAAGGAATTTCTTCTACGACAAACTTCCGTTAGAGTTGACGTACTCACACACCAGGCGGGGTTTGTCCTGTAAGACCTCGTGGTGAGAGGGTAATGCCTATGAGGACATTTTTTCTTGTTTGCTTTTTTCTACATCTTCTTGTACAGGAAGAATTCAGTGCAAACTAGTGGTGAACCTTGGGCACCTTCGAATTTGTATTTGAAGCAGTTTCCTTTTGGTAATAGATATTACCTTAAGGGGGGGTGTGGGGGGGCGGGGGAGGGAGGTTCAACCCATCTTTATGGCCCCTAGTGTTGTGCACTGTGCAGAGTATTCTCTTTATTTTGTTCTTGGTGGTTGTGAGTCATTATTGCTTAATCTTGTTTATGAATTGTGATATGCAGCGGAAGTCTTTGTATTGGAAGATCCTGTCACACAAATGCTCACACCGTCTTCTGTATCCTGAGTTTCGTGAGTTTAGCAATCCATTTCAATACTTCAAACTTTAAAGAGATGAGAGAGAGAGAGATGAGAATTGTACACCAGATTGGGTCCCGAATTACCCACTGAAGGGCCCCCTATCCCGATAACGAGATAGTATTTGCTTTATTTCTTTAGAGAGAATGACTGTGGACTCTAGATAAGCCAAACGCAAGATCTCGGAGGATCGGAGAGTGGCTGATCTCTACACTGCTGTAGAAACACCTCGATGACCTGATCTCGAGCCTATGCACTCTTCCCAAGGGCATGAGGAAGGGTTGCACACCTGAGGCTGAGAAGAAGAAGGTGGACTGTTCTACACTATGTTAGAATGCTGAAAACACTTATGAATGCTGTGTTACCTTCACCAGATGACTGCTGCATGTATGGATGATGCACAGAAGGCTGGATGCTGATGCAAACTGTGGATTCAGGACTGGAAACTGCTGTGGACAGAAATGCAGGCCTGTAGGGAAGCTGCTGAACTGAAACGCAGAGGTTCTGAGGCTGCTGGACAGAAACGCAGAGGGTACTGCTGCTGTTGGACAGAATCTGCAGGGGTACTGATGCTGCTGGACAGAAACGCAGAGTACTTCTGTACGGCTGGACAGAATCTGCAGGCGGCCAGGTACTATGCAGGAAAACGCAGACTTGTATGCTGAATTAGAGACTGTAGTGAACTGAATCAAGGCTGATTTGATGCTGATGGCAGGCGCCTAGGGCTGACTAGAGCAAGGGGGTTCTCAAGGGCTGGAGAAGCAAGCTTATGAGCTCCAAGGACTGGATTAGTCTAGGGCTGAAGGCAAGGATACTCCTAGGGCTGAGGAGGAGAGCTCTTAGCACAATGAAGACTGAATGAATAACTAAGCCCTACGCAAGCCTATTTATACTAACTGGAGGTTGGTCTTTTAATAAAGTTTATATTTATAAATGCCCAATAATGCAAATAATGCTAAATAAATACTATTAAATATGAAAAAAATACCAGATAAATCCTAGTAAATTCCCTAAGGCTTCTGGGATGTTCTAAATGATGCATAGGCATATGCATGCATATTATGCAGGATGCAGAGTGCTTTTTGATGCAAACCCTAAGGCTTCTACTGACTCTACATGCATGAATGATTCTCTCCAAGTGGGTTAAGGGACTTGACTGACTAACTGACCAGCTAAGACTGAGGAATGACCTACGTAGCTCGTGCCTGACTTATCCTGGACTGAGGATGTACAATGGGGTCACGGCGTACGACAATTATCATCCTATTGGGTTCTAAAACTGTACAACTACTGCACTTCTGATGATGAGCCATCTTGTCACCATGCACTAAGTGCAAAGTGCATGTGACATTCCATCCTGATTAGCTTGGCGGCAGGTTCATGGCTTCCAAGTAGTCCGCCAATAACTGGGGGTACTCTTGGAAGAACTCCTCGTTGAGCCATACGACTTCGTGGGTGCCTCGATCTCGGAATTTCGTATAGAACTGATGAATCCGTCGACCGGAACCATGCTTCCATCAATGAAGAAGGATCTGCTCAGGCTCAATCACTTCTACCTCATCTACCACGTCTGGCTGCTGTTCATCTGAAACATCAAACACTTCTAGACCAACATATGGTTTTAGCCAAGAAACATGGAAAACATCATGCATTGTCCAACTGGCAGGCAACTTTAACTTCATTGAGACATCACTTATCTTCTTAACTATTGGAAAAGGGCCAAAACTACGGAATGAAAGCTTGGGAGACAACGTTTGCCCACTTGTTTCAATCTCTGCTTCATGATACGCAAATAGACCCAATCCCCTTCCTTGAAGTGGACATCTCGTCTAGCCTTATTTGCCTGTCTGCTATATGCTTCCTGAGCTTTGGTCAAGCGGTCCTTGACTGACTCAATGATCTCGGAAAATACTTCCGTGGTTTTATTAGCCTCTAAAGATAGAGACACCATTCTCGTCAAAAGAGAAGAAAAACGGCGACCAAAGGCTGCTTCATATGGAGTCCGTCCGACACTGGATGAATGAGTGTCGTTCAAGATAGCTTGGACCAATGGAAGATAGTGCTCCCATTTGGACTGCTGGTCATGACAGTATGACTTGAGGACATCAAAGGCCAACTGGTTATAAATTTCTGTCTGGGGATGGAATGCACTAGACAACTGCAACTTAGTTCCGAAGTTTTCAAATAATGCCCTCCAGAAATGCGAGGTAAACTTGGAATCTCTGTCTGATGTTATGGTGCTAGGCAAACCACAAATTGGATACCAATGCTTGAGAAACAGACGGGCTAGGTCCTCGGCTATGGCCGTATGCTTACATGGGATAAGCATGCAGAATTTACTAAAGCGATCCACAATGGTAAAACACTGAGTGTTACGGGATCCAGTGGATGCTGGTAGAGGCCCTACAAAGTCCATAGATATGTCGATGAAAGGTCCGTCGGGGATAGGCAAAGGTTGAAGTAAACCTGCCTTCTTTGTATGGGGAACCTTGACTTTTTGACAAATCTTACAAGCTTGTACATGTGCATAGACATCACCCCTCATCTTTGGCCAATAAAAGGACCGTTCTAATTTCTGGAGGGTGATGTTGATACCCCTATGTCCTCCAACTAAGGAGTCATGGGCATCGTGGAGAAGAGCGGAACGCTTTTCCCGAGTAACACAGAGACGGATCTTGTAGAACAACCAACCGTTCTGGACTGAATAGTGGCCAGGCTCAGAAGTGAGGGCCAAACTATACTGAGTACCAAACTCAAGGAGTCGACATATTGGTCTTTCATACTATCCAAGTCCTTCCCCGTGATTTTGAGAATGGTAGCTTCTTGGACTGCCTGGATGCTGGACTTTCGACTGAGAGCATCTGCTACGGGGTTATGCTTACCAAGGATGTATTCAATCATACCTCCAAACTCTTGGAAGATTTGACTCATCCTGAAGATTTGACTCCACCTGGCCTGTCGATCACTCCACTGGGCACTTGGCATAGTCTGAAGCCACTTAAGTACTTGGTGGTGTGTTTTCACTGTGAAAGCCTGTCCATAAAGAAAAGGCTTCCAATGTTTGAGCGTTGTGATCACACCCAAAAGCTCTTTGTCATATACCGAATAATTCTTTTCGGCGACATCCAACTTTCTACTGTAATATGCCACGGGTCTATTGTCCTGCTGGAGGACTGCACCTATGGCTACATTGCTGGCATTGGTGATGACCTCGAAAGGTTCGTCCCATGATGCTAACTTTAATACAGGTGCTTCTGAGACAGCTTTCTGGAGTGCATGGAATGCATCAAGTGCCTTACCTGTAACTGAGACTTTTTGCTGCGAGTCTTCACCCCCTTAAGCAAGTCGGTAAGAGGTGCTGCAAGGTTGGAAAACTGATGGACGTGGGTACTATAGGCCTGACAAAGACCTACGAATGAACGGATTTCTTGGGCGGTCTTAGGAGTGTCCCAATCTAAGATCTCCTGAACCTTTGATGGGATCCCATCGGAACCGATGATGTAGCCCAAATACTGACCTTCCTTAACACCAAAGATAGACTTTTTGGCGTTTATGTAGAGCTGATTATCTCGCAAAAGTTGCAAGACTTTCTCCACATCTTTCTCATGCTGCTCCGCAGTGGCTGAGAAGACTAGTATGTCATCAAGGAATATGAAAACACACTTCCCCGTGTGGACTGCGAAAATCCTAGACATCATCTTATTGAACGTTGCGGGTGCATTTGTAAGCCCAAAAGGCATGACTACGAACTCGTAGTGACCATGCTCTGTCCGGAAAGCTGTTTTTGGAATGTCAGCTTCAAAAATGCGGACCTGATGGTAGCCACTCTTGAGGTCGATCTTAGTGAAAAACTTAGCACCGTCTAAACGCTCCAAAATGTACTCTATCCTGGGCATAGGAAAATTATTCTTGATAGTGAGTTTGTTTAATGCCATGTAGTCTACACAAAGGCGTGCAGACTTGTCCTTCTTTTGGACAAATAGGATAGGTGCAGCAAATGGGGAGGAAGAAGGCCGAATGAATCCGGCTCGGAGAAGCTCAGATAACTGCTTTTCTAACTCGCCCTATAGGGAAACCTGCTAGGAGGATCTGATCCAGGGACCAGATCAATGTGATGGTCCTCAAGGCGGGAGGGTGGGAGACTGGGCGGGAGATCGTCCCTAAGCATAATGTCCTGGTGTCTGGATAGGAGGTCTGCTAACTGAGGGACTGAAGATGTAAGGGATGCTGCTACTGAGGAAGGGGCTGTTTGAGCCCGAACATAAAGGAGTGCTCCTCTACTCCCTTGCGGATAGCTCGTCTGGCCTGGAGATGTGAAATCAATGGGATGCCAAGAATGCTTCTATCCCCACGAATCATGACAGGCTCAAGAAAACCTTTACAAATAGTAAAAGTGTCCTGCCCCCAATTGGGAATAGGCTCATACTGACGGAACCACTGAATTCCTAAGATCATGTCACACCCCAACAGAGAAGAGACGATGAAATCTCGTTGAAATGTGGCCTTCTGAACTTCAAAGGCAAATTACTGTGCCTTCTGGGAAATGTGGGTGCGAAGACCAGGTGTAAAACCGTCCACATCCAGATGATATGGGACTAATGTGCAATTCAATTTATTAGCCAATTGGGGAGAGATGGCATCTTCAAAACTACCCATTTCGAAAAGGACTACAAACTGTCGGCCCTGGGCAGAGCCATAAGCTCGGATGAGGCTCTTCTGAGCACCATCGCTCTCACCCTCCTGCTTAGCATCAAATACCACGGATGGCATAGGATGCATGGAAGGTAAAAGTTGAACTGCATTTGAGGTAGTAGGCGGGGCTGGAGGAGCTGGGGAGGCCGTGGCAACTGTGGGGCAGAAGGAGCTTTGGCCTTGCCATTTGTGGCAATCCTTCTTACCATGCTCTATAATATGACAGAAAAAACATCTATTTTTTGACTGGTACTTCCTTTGCTCCTCTGGAGGAAGATAACCTCCAGTAATGCCTGCTTTAGCCTTTTCATCAGGGGTTTTCTTAGGTTCTTTATCCTTCTTACCCCCCGAACTGGAGCTATTATTGCTGTCCTTCTTAGCATCTTTAGAAGATGCGTTACCTTTCCCTGTCTGTGCAGCTGATTGTTGCTGCTAAGGTTTGGTACTGGACTGAGATGCCTGCTTGGGCTTGCCCCCGTTAAGCTTCATTTCTTCATTCTGAGCGAGAGTCAGAGCCCGGTCATATGTACTTGGTTCAAAGTTACGAACTGTGAACCGAATGTTAGAGTCTAATCCACGAATGAATTGCTCCATCTTGGCCTGCTCAGATAACCCTAACTGCTGTGCTAAAGTAATAACCTTACCGGAAAACTGAAGCACTGGGGATCCGTTCTGTCTGAGTCCATAGAACTCGTCTTTCAGACCAGTCGTGTACTGGGGCAGGAGAAATCTGGTCTTCAGGTCATGGACAAAGATGTCCAAGTCAAAGGCTGTGACACCTGTGGCCTGGTCTGTATGAATACTAGACCAATGCTGCCACCAAGTGACTGCCTCACCAGTGAGATGGGGAGCCGCTAAGTGGACTTTGTCTTGTGGGTCTGTGATCCTAGCTAATGGAAAATGAGCATTAAACTGATGAACAAATTGATTAATTGATGAATGATCACACTTACCATCATACTTACTGAAGTTTGGTTGACTGCGAATGATGGTGGTTGATGCTGCTGCGGGCTGCTGGCTGGTGACACCTATGACTGGGGAGACTGAGGAGAGCTGCCGATACCTCAAGTGTATGGCCTCCTTTTCCCATTGGTGTTCGAGTAACATACGTTCTTGACTGGGGAGACTGAGGAGAGCTGCCGATACCTCAAGTGTATGGCCTCCTTTTCCCATTGGTGTTCGAGTAACATACGTTGGTGTTCCCGAGCGGCGAGTTCAACCTGACACCGGTCTTCATCGATCCTGCGTTGGGCTTCCTCATAGTCCCGTCTTTCTTCTTTTTCTCTTTTCCTTCGAGCCTCGTCCTCTCTCCTTTGTTGTTCCATCTGAAAGAAGAGGGAGATGTAGTCGGGTGCTGCAGGAGGTGTAGAAGGACGTGCTGCTGCTGCCTCTAAGAGTTGGAGACGCTCCATGAGCAGCTGGTTCTGAGCTCTAAGAAGAGCTATGGTGTCTGCTGTAGGCGGAAGAACGAGGTCTCCTTCGGGGGAGACGTCTTCCGGCTGATGAGTACTCTCTCCTGTAGACATGATGCTGAAGTCGGTGGTCGTGCCGGAACGCAATCTAACCATCCAAGGATGCCCCCACGCTAGGATACGGTGTGTGTGGACAATCTGAATCTGATACCAATGTGATGTGTAGCGGAAGTCTTTGTATTGGAAGATCCTGTCACACAAATGCTCACACCGTCTTCTGTATCCTGAGTGAGTTTAGCAATCCATTTCAATACTTCAAACTTTAAAGAGATGAGAGAGAGATAGATGAGAATTGTACACCAGATTGGGTCCCGAATTACCCACTGAAGGGCCCCCTATCCCGATAACGAGATAGTATTTGCTTTATTTCTTTAGAGAGAATGACAGTGGACTGTAGATAAGCTAAACGCAAGATCTCGGAGGATCGGAGAGTGGCTGATCTGTACACTGCTGTAGAAACACCTCGATGACCTGATCTCGAGCCTATGCACTCTTCCCAAGGGCATGAGGAAGGGCTGCACACCTGAGGCTGAGAGAAGAAGAAGGTGGACTATTGTACACTATGTTAGAATGCTGAAAACACTTATGAATGCTATGTTACCTTCACCAGATGACTGCTGCATGTATGGATGATGCACAGAAGGCTCGATGCTGATGCAAACTGTGGATTCAGGGCTGGAAACTGCTGTGGACAGAAACGCAGGCCTGTAGGGAAGCTGCTGAACTGAAACGCAGAGGTTCTGAGGCTGCTGGACAGAAACGCAGAGGGTACTGCTGCTGTTGGACAGAATTTGCAGGGGTACTGATGCTGCTGGACAGAAACGCAGAGTACTTCTGTACGGCTGGACAGAATCTGTAGGCGGCCAAGTACTATGCAGGAAAACGCAGACTTGTATGCTGAATTAGAGACTGTAGTGGACTGAATCAAGGCTGATTTGATGCTGATGGTAGGCGCCTAGGGCTGACTGAAGCAAGGGGGTTCTCAAGGGCTGGAGAAGCAAGCTTATGAGCTCCAAGGGCTGGATTAGTCTAGGGCTGAAGGCAAGGATACTCCTAGGGCTGAGGAGGAGAGCTCTTAGCACAATGAAGACTGAATGAATAACTAAGCCCTACGTAAGCCTATTTATACTAACTGGAGGTTGGTCATTTAATAAAGTTTATATTTATAAATGCCCAATAATGCAAATAATGCTAAATAAATACTATTAAATATGGAAAAAATACCAGATAAATCCTAGTAAATTCCCTAAGGCTTCTGGGATGTTCTAAATGATGCATAGGCATATGCATGCATATTATGCAGGATGCAGAGTGCTTTCTGATGCAAACCCTAAGGCTTCTACTAACTCTACATGCATGAATGATTCTCTCCAAGTGGGTTAAGGGACTTGACTGACTGACTGACCCGCTAAGGCTGAGGAATGACCTACGTAGCTCGTGCCTGACTTATCCTGGACTGAGGATGTACAATGGCATCCTATTGGGTTCTAAAACTGTACAACTGCTGCACTTCTGATGATGAGCCATCTTGTCACCATGCACTGAGTGCAGAGTGCATGTGACATGAGTAGTTAATTCCAAGGACAACGCCTCCCCTCCGTTCCAAAGCATGCGCAGTATTATTATACGTAAACTCTACCAAAGGTAAGTACTTCTCCCACAAAGTCCCTGGATGACAAGCGAAGAGAAATTCAGTTTTGTTCCCATATTATCAAACAAAACTCTTTAAAATAAGCTCGTCGTCTTGGGATTTATGTCCCCCACAATAGTCTTCGGTATGCCATGATGCTTGAAGACCTATGCAAGAAAGATGTGAACCATGTGCTCAGCTTTAATAGTCTTCCTTACCGGAATAAAGTGAGCCTACTTATTGAACCTGTAAACAATAGTCCAAATAGCATCATTCCCATAGGATGTGCAAGGCAAATCCATGATGAAGTCCATATTGATACTCTCCCATGACTCATTGAGAATAGGAAAAGGTTGAAGTAGACTGAAAGCCCTATGTCGATCAAACTTCACTTTCTAACATGTAGGACACTATTGAACATAAGCCTCTATACCATCTACAAATTGAGTCCAGTGGAGCAGATTGCACCCCTCGTGAGACACATATATGCAGGCATAGTTGTCTCCGTATGTCGTACGACTACATGTCGTACAGAATACCGTACGGACTTTTTTCTAGAGAAAAAAAATTTCACATTTTTTTTTCCAAAAAAATTATTTTTTGGTGGTAATGGTCTTGTTTTTGCTTGTCTATGGCTGTTTGAGCTTTCCTTCGTACAATGATGCTTCCCTCCCTCCATATCTCGAAATTGGAAATACCTAAGTTTATAAGCAAATTTTTTAAAACACACGATGAGGTTCCGATAGTTCTTCCTCCACTCTTACAAATGACGACGCTCCGATTGCCTTGTCACAGGATCTTAGAGAGCCCGGGTTTGATGACAAGGGCAACATCCTTAGCGAGGGTGACTGTTACGACCCTGTGTTTTTCCCTCTGGACAACAAGCAGGTGGGCACGGGCACGGGATGGTCAGTTTGGATATGAAAAGGAAACCCATGTGTGGCCAGCCCAAGTATGAAAGGGGACAAAAGAGATTTTAAGTTTATAAGGTTTTTAAAACCTTTGATGACTTAAAAATATTATTATTGGAGGCATTAGTTTTTAATCTTTGCTTTTGGCTTTTTGAGAAAAACGATTTGAATCACATGTTTGTGAAGGGTGGCCATGTGATGGGAGGTGGTCGCCGTGTGGTCAGCGACGGCGAGTGCCGGTTGGTGGTCATCGTTGGGCAGGTCGCCGTATGGAGTCAGCGCTGCTGCGCGCACGTGTGGAAGACCAGGGTGCTGCTGCGCATGGGCTACAGGCGGGCGCTGCTACGCGCATGGGCTACAGTCAGCTACGGGCGCCAAGTGGGCTGCAGCCAGGGCAACCAGGCGGGTGTCGGGTGGGAGGCTCTCTACGCCAGGTGGTTGCACAAATGGGCACGTATGGGCTTCAGCCAGCAACGAGCACAAGGCGGGAGACTCTCTACAGCCAGTCGGGCAGCCAGGAGGACTGCAGGCGGCCACAGAACCGCAAGGGCTGAACAGCACGACTCTATCTCTCTCTTGGAAGGAGGCGAGCCGAAGGAGGCGCCGAGGGCTAATAGCCAAGGGGTTCTCTCTCTCTCTCTCTCTCTCTCTCTCTCTCTCTCTCTCTCTCTCTCTTCGCGAGCAGGTGGGGTTGCAAGAAATACACAGCCGAGAGACCTTTTTCTCTCTCTCTCTCATATCATGGATTACAGGCTTTGTTTACGAGATTGGGATACAGAGGATCAAGTTAAGATGCATAGGATGATGTACTTGGAAGAGATGTGTTATTGCTCTTCGACTTGGACTTATGTGTATTCAGGGATTGCTTGACACGTCCTCTATCTTTCTCTCTCTAGGTTTTGGAAACCGTGCTTGGATGGTATATCTATCATGGAAACAGGACATTGGTTTTTCGAGAGGAAACAAGACTTCAGTATCAAGGAAACAGGCCTATGGTTTATGGATACAGGTCTATGGTTTATCGGATACAGGTCTTCGGTTTCATGTGGAAAGCATGTCTCTGGATTCATGTGAACAGGTTCTAGTTTTCTCGAGGTTCCATGCAAGCTGTGACTATAGGAAGGACATATGGTTGGTTCAGCCCTACTACTGTTTGGGAAAGGGTTTGAGAGATCCATGGAAGCGATGGAGAAGACCTTTTCAAGCAGGGAGATGTTGTGCAAGTGTGCCTTCTCTATGGCATGCTTTGCTGTAATAGCGAGAGTTCTTATTTGGAAGTCCTGGGTGAAAGCTTCCAGGGATCCTATTGGTAGAGGATTCGACAAGTTGTACTTTGTACTCAAATGTTGATCAAGTAAAGAAATACCGCAAGGGGCGCCACTGCATTTTGGGGCCAATCGGTGTCCTTGTACTATTTGCAAGAGCACTCTAGCTCCCCCTGTTTGTTTCCTTTTCTAGGTCCCCATGGGTGATGAAGTGTTTTGTGTGTGAGTATTTGTTTCACCGCCCGCCGTCAGATTTCTGAAGGCCGGTTTCATGGTTCCATCGCTGGGACATTGTCATGGCCCTGTGAAAATGGAACAGCACAAGTGTGGGCATGGTGGTTGCTAAGTCAAAATATTAAATGATTCACACTTGGGGTGCCCGGACAGAGAGAATGATGTATGGACATCCCTAGGTGTGAAGGGGGGAACTAGAACATTAATATTTTAATGTTATATGTGTGGTTGCCCCTAGGCCTTAGTGGCCCCTAGGGAACTTGAATAATTATTAGAGTTGGGACCCTAGGACAAGTTTGGGGAGGGGGCAACTCCACTTTTGGAGTGCATGCCTCTCTCTCTTCACTCTCTCTCTAGCTTTTGGGGAATCGTGCAAGCCTAAGCGTGGAGGAGAAAGGAAGCAAATCGACTGCTTTTTGGCTGGTTTTTTGCTGCGGTTTTTCTGTGCAAACTTGCCCGTACAGCCCACGTGTGTAGGCCGTACAGAGTTGTACGACTGCAAGTACAATACGGCTGCTACAGATTTGCTCTGCTGGTACAGGCGGCGTTGACAGGGGATGAGCAGGTACAGGCGGCGCTGTGGGAACTGCTGAGACTGTACTGCAGGTACAACTGTACGGACAACAGGTACAGATACCTGTGCAACTGCTGACAAGTGGCTGTGCTGCAGGTACAGAACTGTACCATCAGGTACAGTCGGGTACAGTAGGCGCACCAGTATACTCAGGCGACAGTAGAACCATCCGTACAGTTCTGTACGGACAGACTCTGACAGGTGTGCAGAAGCTGTACGGACAGGTGCAGTGCTGAATTACTGACCTGTACGGACAGATACAGCATCTTCAGTTGCACACAGAGTCTTCCAGAGCTTGGTTGGTGCAGAGGTCAAGTGATTGCAGGGAAAACAATACAGACAGTCATTGTCAAGTGCAGACTGGTACGAACTGCTTCACGGGTGCAGAACCACGTGCTGATTTGGTAAGCTCTGAGCTTGTTCATCTCTTTTTCTTTCCATTGGCTTATGTCTGTTGCAGATTTGAGTTATCTGGCCCCTTGTGAGAGGAGGGGTATGGCAGATTGAAAAGGGTGGAAACAAAGACTGGACAGTGAATGTATGATTGTGCTGAGTTGTTGAATCATGATGAGAAATGCCAGATGTATGCTCAAGGCTGTCCTGCTGAATAGTCTTGGCTGATCAGAGGGAGGCACAAAGTGTTGCTTTGAGACACAGATCTGTGTGTGTGAATCCTCTGTGCTAAGAGGTATTGTGGGCTGTCAGATTGGACATACAGGTGTATTCTCTTGGCTGATTTTGTTGTACTCAGCCTTTCATATTTTTGGAATTGAATAAAGAAATACCGCAAGGGGCGCCAAGCTTTGGGGCCAACACGTGTCGTTCTATTTTCATATTTGGGGCACTCTAGCTCCAATCTATTTTGTTTTCATATCTAGACTACAAGTGGACGGGTGACTGCTAGTCTACCGCACTTTGGTTTCTACCAGAGGCCGGTTTCAAGGTTCCGTTGCCGGGACCAATCATCAACTTTCTTAAGGGGGTGAGCTCGTGGTTGTCTCGAGGAAAGTCATCGCTGAAAAATTCAGCAAACATGTCTAATACAAAAGATGAGTACTTTTATCATGAAGAGGAAGAGCAAGAGACCTCTCCTGAGAGAAATGCATCTGAGGATATTTTTGTAGGAGAACAGGCTGCAGATGATGAGCATTATGAGGATGTAACACAGCCAGAAGATGTACATGGTAAAGAGGATGATGATGCTCGGTTTAAAGATCGTTTGGCTGGTGTTATGGATGTATTTATGCAGCTCACACAAAGTGAGAAGTTTGCTGAATTTATGAGATCCCGTACAGAGCCTGAAAAGAAGAAGAAGAAGGTGTGTACTAAGAACCTTCCTCAGGGTCATAGTGGTGCCATCCCACAGGATCCATCTTTTGGCGAGTTTCCGAACATGCAGCATGCTTATGGTGCTAACTCTCAGAGTTCCTTCTTTGGACAGCCATCTATTCCTCAGCAGACTATGCATCCAGGTTATTTTGGTGGTGGCTCCGTGTTCCAATCTATGACTGGGGGTTATCCTCAGGGAGGCATGGGTATGCCAGGGCCTTTTGGAGCAAATTTTCAGCCTGGAATGCAGGGGAATATGTATGGTGGTATGCAGTCCGGTATACAAGGAAATATGTTTGGGGGCATGCAACCTGGAATGCAAGCAAATATGTATGGTGGCATGCAGCCAGGTATGTATAATGGAATGTTTGGAAACATGGCTGGAATGTATGGCATGCCAGGTGTGGGAATGGGAAATGTTGACCCTATGATAGGCATGAATGTTGGGGGCAGCAATCTTGCAAAGCCACTTCCATATGATAATCTAACGCCTATGGGTAAGGCGAAAGATTATAAGGAAGGGGGAGTTGCAGTGAAGTTTGATACATTCAGTGGAGCCAAAGATAAATTGAAAGCACTTACCTTTTTACAGCAGTTTGATGCTGCTTTTTCTGGTGGGAATTACACAGAGTCCTCTAAGGTGAGGAAAGCTGCCACTTTTCTCAAGGGCAATGCTTTGCAATGGTGGTCTACTCTTCTTTTGCAGGGCATAGCACCCACTACTTGGGTACAATTTAAACAGGTTTTCTCTTCCGTATGGCTCACATCTACATTTGAGGTGGATGTTATGACTGCATGGCACAAGTTGGATGCTTCAAAATGTGAAAATTTGGAAGATTATAACAAGAAGTTTTGGGAAGCTTTACTCCCAGTGACTTCTTACCGTGACTTCTTACCGTGCAGTGCCTTTGTCTGAGCAGGTAGAGAAATATTGTTGTGGGCTGCCCAAGGAGGTGCGTGATTATTGTATCAAGACTCGAGTAACAAACATGTCACAGATGATAGAGAATGCTATGACAGCTAATGCGTTACTCACAGGAGGATCATCTGGGTTTAAAGGAAGTAAGAACTCGAGTAAGAAAGCTGAAAAATCTGGGCATGCTTCTCGTGATACTAAAGGGTCTTCAGAGACGAGATATAAGAAGTTGCCAATGCTCAAGAGAACTTTTGAGGAAAGACAGTCTCTGAGAGATGCTCGGAAATGTTTTTCCTGTACTGAAGAGGGGCATATGTCATTTAATTGTCCCAAGAGAAAGTCCCAAAAGGACTCTGACAATAAAGGAGAGCCCAAGTCAAAGAAACCAAAACCTTCTATAGAGTTAGTTCCTGATCTTGTGGGGGAACAGCCACGTGGTGAAGAGACAAGAGTTGTGCAGGGCATGGGGCAAAGTGAGAGATCAGAATGCCTTGATATTCTTTGACACGGGTGCTAGAGCCAACTTCATTTCACCAGATTTGGCTGGCCGATTGGGGATTCGTGCAAAGATGGGGCCGTTATATGAGGCTAACATGGCTTGTCCGGGGTATGCAGAACCCGTTACTCCTATCATTGGGAAGCTTCGGCTTCATTTGCAAGGTTATGTGGACAGCAAAGAGTTTTTCATCATGCCTCTGGATGGCTGTGATGTTTTGTTGGGTATGCCATGGTGCCACAGAGTACATGCGGTGGTGGATACATACAATAGGAAAATGACTCTGACTCATAGAGGAAAAGAACATGTTTTGGATGTAAAACTTAAAGGGGAAATTGTTCCTATTGTATCCGCTTCGGCAATTTCATCAGTAATGAAAAAGCATCTTTCCACGTACTTGATTTATGTAAAGGATGCAAAAGATGATGAGTCTAAGTCTAATTTGTCTATGTTAGATAAGGACAGGACTAATTTCTTATGTGGGTTCCAATATTGTTTTTCCGAGTCATTGCCAGGCGAACTTCCTCCTGAGAGGCCAGAAGATCATGCCATTGATCTAATTCCTGATAGTACTCCACCAAATAGACCGCCGTACCGTGTTAGTGCAGCCCAACAGGAAGAAATTATGAGTCAGGTACAGGAGCTTTTGACTAAAGGGTTGATACAGCCTAGCTCATCACCCTTTTGCTCCCCTGTACTCTTAGTGCAAAAGAAGGATGGTTCTTGGCGCATGTGTATTGATTACAGGGCGCAAGAATACCATCAAGAATCGATTCCCCATACCGAGGATCGATGACATTTTGGACCGCTTACAGGACTCCACAGTCTTTAGTCGCATTGACTTGAAAAGCGGGTATCATCAGATACGTATTAGACCCGAGGATGTGCATAAGACAGCATTCCGAACCACGTTTGGGTTGTATGAGTTCTTGGTTATGCCGTTTGGTTTAACAAATACACCTGCCACATTTAACAGAATGATGGACAGGATTTTCAGGCCTCATAGAGCGTTTGTGGGCACATTCTTTGATGATGTGATTGTGCATGCACAAACTGAGGAAGAGCATAGAAGGCATTTGGCCATTGTGTTTGCAGAACTCAGAAACCATAGGCTGTTTGTTAATGGCAAAAAGAGAGTTCTTTTTGCAAGAGATACATTTCTTGGGACATATTGTGTCTAAGCATGGAGTCTGTATGGATCTAGCAAAGGTGGAAGCAATTCTTAATTGGTCAGATTTGAGGACCGTGCATGATGTACGCAGCTTTCTAGGATTGTGTTCCTATTACAGGCGGTACATACGGTACTTTGCTGAAATTGCTTCGCCTCTTCATGCCTTGACAAAGAAGGCAACTCCGTTTAGATGGGCTGATCGGGAAATTACAGCATTCAAAAAGCTCAAAGAAAAGCTTACTTCGGATCCAGTATTGGTGTTACTGGACCTCCGAAAGGCTTTTGTTGTCCAATGTGATGCATGTGGAAGTAGCATTGGAGCAGTTCTCATGCAGGAGGGACATGTGATCGCCTATGAGAGTAGAATATTGCAAGATGCCGAGAAGCATTTACACGTTTATGAGAAAGAGATGTTGGCTGTAATTCACGCTCTTTCTACATGGAAACACTACTTGCTTGGGGCTGATTTCACTGTGCAGACAGATCATCAGACCTTGCATTATTTCCTCACGCAAACTAAGCTTTCAGAGAAGCATATGTGTTGGGTAAACTTTTTGTCTATGTTTCACTTCCAGATTGTGCATGTGGAAGGCAAAAAGAATGTAGTGATGAGGACTTTGAAAGGTTGTATGATCAGATGTCTGAGGGTCAGCGGCATGAGCATTACACTCTCCGAGATGGATTTTTATTGATGCATGGCAGACTGTGTGTTACCAGGCCATTGCGACTCAAGGTTATGATTGAAAGTCATGCTCCACCGTATGCGCGTTATTATGGGCCTTTTCAGGTATTGGAAAAGATTGGTGAGGTAGCCTATCGCTTGAAGCTACCAGATCACTGGAGGATTCACAATGCTTTTCACGTGAGTCTCCTTAGACCTTTCCGTGGGGATGTGCCCAAGGATGTATCAGATGAGGCTCAGCCAAAAGTTGAGGAACTTGATGAGGTTCTTATTCCAGAGCAGATACTGGCACATAAGGAAAGAAAGGTACGAGGTAAAGTTTCCCATCGCTATCTTGTGAAGTTCAAGAACTATTCACCGATGGATTCGAAGTGGATGGAGGAAGGTGACTTAACAGATTCACCTCAAGTTTTGCAGCTTTATCTCGATGCCTTTGAGTTAGAGCCGACTCTTGTTGTGGCTCATTCAGGTTCAGTAGAGCATGGGTTTGGAGCATTACCTGATGCTCAAGAGGGGGGTAGCACCTCCACTCCCTTGATACAGACAGGCTCAGATGACATCTAGAGGTCGCTTGGTGCAGTTTTTATCTCACCCGAAGGTAATGATGGGTGACAGTACATCTGTTTATGGAACTTCTATGATATATGTGTACTAGTCACATGGAATATTGTGGTTGTGTATGGTTCACAGTGGTATACAACTTGGACTACTACTACGCCATTGGTTTGCAGTGAATGTTGATACATGTGCATGGCTTAGAGAGATTGGGACGCTGATCTTGCCATATTGTATATTTCACTTTGGATATTTTGCTATATCACCAGAATGCAATCGAGGACGCTTGCCATTTTTCAAGAGGGGGATATGTCATGGCCCTGTGAAAATGGAACAGCACAAGTGTGGGCATGGTGGTTGCTTAGTCAAAATATTAAATGATTCACACTTGGGGTGCCCGGACAGAGAGAATGATGTATGGACATCCCTAGGTGTGAAGGGGGGAACTAGAACATTAATATTTTAATGTTATATGTGTGGTTGCCCCTAGGCCTTAGTGGCCCCTAGGGAACTTTAATAATTATTAAAGTTGGGACCCTAGGACAAGTTTGGAGAGGGGGCAACTCCACTTTTGGAGTGCATGCCTCTCTCTCTTCACTCTCTCTCTAGCTTTTGGGGAATCGTGCAAGCCTAAGCGTGGAGGAGAAAGGAAGTAAGTCGACTGCTGTTTGGCTGGTTTTTTGCTGCTGTTTTTCTGTGCAAACTTGCCCGTACAGCCCACGTGTGCAGGCCGTACAGAGTTGTACGACTGCAAGTACAGTACGGCTGCTGCAGATTTGCTCTCCTGGTACAGGCGGCGTTGACAGAGAATGAGCAGGTACAGGCGGCGCTCTGGGAACTGCTGAGGCTGTACTGCAGGTACAACTGTACGGACAGCAGGTACACATATCTGTACGACTGCTGACAGGTGGCTGTGCTGCAGGTACAGAACTGTACCATCGGGTACAGTAGGCACACCAGTATACTCAGGCGACAGTAAAACCATCCGTACAGTTCTGTACGGACAGACTCTGACAGGTGTGCAGAAGCTGTACGGACAGGTGCAGTGCTGAATTACTGACCTGTACGGACAGATACAGCATCTTCAGTTGCACACAGAGTCTTCCAGAGCTTGGTTGGTGCAGAGGTCAAGTGATTGCAGGGGAAACAATACAGACAGTCGTTGTCAAGTGAGACTGGTACAAACTGCTTCACGGGTGCAGAACCACGTGCTGATTTGGTAAGCTCTGAGCTTGTTCATCTGTTTTCTTTCCATTGGCTTATGTCTGTTGCAAATTTGAGTTATCTGGCCCCTTGTGAGAGGAGGGGTATGGCAGATTGAAAAGAGTGGAAACAAAGACTGGACACTGAATGTATGATTGTGCTGAGTTGTTGAATCATGTGCATGAGATATGCCAGATGTATGCTCAAGGCTGTTGTGCTGAATAGTCTTGGCTGATCAGAGGGAGGCACAGAGTGTTGCTTTGAGACACAGATCTGTGTGTGTGAATCCTCTGTGCTGAGAGGTATTGTGGGCTGTCAGATTGGACATACAGGTGTATTCTCTTGGCTGATTTTGTTGTACTCAGCCTTTCATATTTTTGGAATTGAATAAAGAAATTACGCAAGGGGCGCCAAGCTTTGGGGCCAACAGGTGTCCTTCTATTTTCAGATTTGGGGCACTCTAGCGCCAATCTATTTTGTTTTCATATCTAGACTACAAGTGGACGGGTGACTGCTAGTCTACCGCACTTTGGTTTCTACCAGAGGTCGGTTTCAAACATCGTCGACTTTCTCAAGGAGGCGAGCCCGTGGTTGTCACATCAAAAGCTTCAACATGTGGAAAGTGAAAAGGAAGTGCAGGAGACAGTGCAGGATTGTGTGTCTTTCCCTGTATGAGGTGAAGAGGAAAAGCTGAAGATGAAGCTCAAGAGAAAAGACACCAAGGACAAGAGAAGTAGTCGGCCAGGAACAAGAAGCAGTTGAAGTGTTATGGTGCAAAGATGGGTTGAAGGCTATGGCTTTTGACACTTTGTCACCAGTGGTATCTTCATAGAGGCTACATGGATTCGGAAGGCAGCTTCTTTCTATGTTTAGTAGTCGTGATCTACTATGCTTCATTAGGGGACTTGTCCTTACCACTTGGGTGGAGTGCAAGCAGGTTTTGGGTGCCTGTGGATGTATCAGATGAGGCTCAGACGAAAGTTTGGGAACTTGATGAGGTTCTTATTCCCGAGCAGATACTGGCACACACCGGGGGGGGGGGGGGGAGGTACAAGGTAAAGTTTCCCATCGCTATCTTGTGAAGTTTAAAGAATTATTCACCGATGGATGCGAAGTGGATGGAGGGTGACTTAGCAGAGTCACCTAAGTTATTGCAGCTTTATCTTGATGCCTTTGAGTTGGAACTGACTCTTGCAACGGCTCATTCAGGTACAGATGGGTCTGGAGTATTTCCTGATGCTCAAGAGGGGGGTAGCACCTTCGCTCCCTTGTTATAGACAGGCTCAGTTTTTCATCTAGGAGTCGCTTGGTGACATCTTTGTATTTACCCGAGGTACTGAGCATAGTTGTTAAGCGGCGCACCTCTAACGGTTAAAGGCATTCGAGGCGTATGACTGCCTGATCGTGGCATCAACCAAAAAAAAAAAACCTTTTTTTTTTGGCTGGTTTGAGTCTGTAGACGGGGGCTTTAAGGGCCCAAGGCAGCCCCTCTCACACACACTCTCTCTCTCTCCCTCCCTCCCTTAAGCCTTTCTCAAGACCCAAAGTTCAAAGTTCAAACTTCAAACACACTAGGATGATGATGTTTTTTATACCCACTTTTGGAGCTCTCTCTATACTACCGGTTCATTTCAGTTCATTTCATTTTACTTTGTACCCTTGAATCTTGATGATGTATCCAGATGATGATGATGGACTATTTTGGTCTCATAGGTCATTTTGGCCTTTTGCAGACGTTTAATACAGCTTTCTTTCTTTCACACACACACTTTCTCTCCCTCTCATACACACCCTCTCTCGCCCTCCCTCAAGGCTCATACAAACACACTCTAGTCTCTCTCTCTCTCTCTCTCAACTTTCACTATATATATTATGTCTATCCATCACTATATATATATATATATATATATATATATATATATATATAAAACAAACGCCTCTAACATGCCTCTAACGTCTCTAAAAAATATGAGTCTTTCGAGGCGCGTACCATACCCGCCTCGTACCAAACGCCTATGACGCCTCTAACAACTTGGTACTGAGGCTGACAGTACATCTGCTTATGGGACTTCTATGATATTGTGTACTAGTCACATGAGATGATGCTATTTGTGGGATTGATCTCCTTTGGAATGGCATGGTTTGGTTTAGTTCAAAGTCTGCAACAACCTGAGCTAACACTTCGAGACTCTATGAAGGGCATAAGTCTTGCGAGCAGTCCTAGAGTTGGTTTGGTTCATATATGGATTGAACTCTATTTGTGCATGTATTTATACACTTTCTGAGGTATTATTGTATTCTCGTGCCATTGGATCTTGGTACTCTTGAGAATACATGGGAAATACTCTGGATGTGTCAGGATGAGATGCATGTATATTAGTATGATACATCAAGTACTTTATTATGTTCATGGATGCATCACTGAGTGTGGCTCCTGCAGGATGGCCACGTGCAGAGTGGGTAAAGCATTAAGAGGGACATATGTGGGAAGTACTTAGTGGATGTAGTGTTTAGATGCATTGACTGCTTTCATATGCTCATGTTGTACCATCAGTCATGGGTCCTGCAGGGATATCCTTGGGTGTAAGGCTTGCGAGCAACCCTGAGACTATTATATTGGAGTAGGTAGAGCATTTTGAGGAGCATATTGTTTGCGAATGCATATATGTGTCATGCATATGTTTGTCATATGTAGAATGATGCATGGTTTTGTTTTTGGGCTAACACAGGTTACGTGTTTCCACTTGGTTTTAGACTTTTACTGCAAGTTCTGAAGAAACAAGCAAGAGTTGTCACTTCGATGTGACAATGTGGCCTTATAGTTTAGGATGATTGTTTCATCACCCAAATGCACTAGAGAGGCATTGCTTTGGTCATATGGGGAATCTTTCATCATTGGATGCTTATTGTGTTATTGAGTGCAATCAAGGACGCTTGCTATTTTTCAAGAGGGGGGTATGTTACAACCCTGTGTTTTTCCCTATGGACAACAAGCAGGTGGGCATGTATTTCTCATGCAGATTTACAGGATGTAATTCATGGGGATAGGGCTGAAAATGAGCAAGCTAGAGGTATGCCTAAATGGCTGGTGCAAACCTTGCGTGATAGTAAAATTGATACACCTATATCTAGTCATACTCGTTCAGGTTTTCAGCATGCCTCTTATGCATCAGATTGTTATGCTTTGGCTGTGTCTAGTATGTGTGAAGAGAAAGAACCTCTTTCATTTGATGAGGCACAAAAATCAGAAAATTAGTTGGCTGCAATGCAAAGTGAATATGATGCTATAATGAAGAATGGTACATGGTCTTTGTGTGATTTGCCTATTGGTAAAAAGGCCATTGGATGTAAGTGGGTTTTTAAGTTGAAACGAAAGCCAGATGGCAGTGTTGATCGCTATAAAGCTAGACTTGTTGCAAAAGGTTATGCTCAAGAAAAGGGCATTGATTTTGATGAGATCTTTGCTCCCACTTGTCATATGACTACCATTCGTAGCATTTGTGCATTGGCAGCTCATAATGGTTGGAATGTATATCTTGGACATAAAGACTGCGTTCTTGAATGGAGATTTGCATGAGGAGGTGTGTGTATCGCAGCCTCGTGGTTTTGTTCAAAGAGGGCAGGAAAACAAAGCGTGCAGGTTGAAAAAGGCTTTATATGGTTTAAAGCAAGCTCCACGAGCTTGGTATGAAAAAATACATGCATATTTGACTGCACATGGTTTTCAAAATAGTCCAACAGAAAGCACTTTGTATGCTAAACGTGTGGATGATGTACATCTAATCATTGCTCTATATGTCAATGACATGTTGCTCACAGGACAAAATCAGAGTCATATTGCTGATTTTAAGGCTGATTTGAATGCCTCTTTTGAGATGTCAGATTTGGGGCATTTGCATTACTATTTGGGGATACAATTTAAGCACTGTGATGGAGGTATTGCTTTGTGTCAGACAAAGTATATTGAGACATTGTTGCGGAGATTTGGCCTTGAAGACTGTAAGCCTATTGCTACTCCAATGGAGACAGGTTTGAAGTTGAGTCTTCATAGTGCTGGAGATCACTTTGATGTCACACTCTATCAGACAGCTGTTGGTTGCCTCATTTATGTATGTATTACAAGGCCGGACATTCAATTTGCAGTCTCACAGGTGAGCAAGTTTATGCATAGCCCAGGGTCTCAGCATTGGAAGATAGTTAAACGCATCTTTCGCTTCTTGAGTGGCACCATACATCTTGGGTTGTTTTATCCCGAGGGGGGATTGTTGCCGCCAGATTTACATGCTTTTTCGGACTCAGATTGGGCTGGTTACTATGACACAAGAGTGTCCACAAGTGGTTTTTGTTTCATGCTCGGTAGCTCATGCATATCTTGGTTGAGCAAGAAGCAACCTACTGTGGCCACTTCTAGTTGCGAAGCTGAGTACAGGGCAACTTTCACAGCTACAGTTGAGTGTGTGTGGCTCAAACGGCTTATGGCTGACTTGGGTGTTGGACAGGAGTCTGCCACCTCTATATACACTGACAGTCAGAGCGCATTGGCAGTTGCGAGAAACCCAGTTTTTCATGCTCGCACAAAGCACATTGAGGTGCATTATCACCATGTCAGGGAGAGACTCTCAGCAGGAGAGATCAGCTTGGTGTGTGCATTCTTGCTTCTTCTTCTCCAAGCTTTGTGTGCTTTCCTGCAACCCTAATTCCAACAAAAAACGCATGCCACCAATAATAATATTTTTAAGTTATCAAAGGTTTTAAAAACCTTATAAACTTAAAATCTCTTTTGTCCCCTTTCACACTTGGGCTGGCCACACATATGGGTTTCCTTTTCATATCCAAACTGTTGCCTGTTCACATTGACCATCCCGTGCTCGTGACCGTGCCCGCTGATCTATGATGTCGTTTGAAATCTGCATAGGCTGAGTATTTGCCTCATTAGAACTTACATTTGAATTCCCACCTGTAAATAGAGGCAACAACGTATCAAATACATCCCGTGAGCTCACACCTGTCTCTTTGGTACATGATAACAAAGGCTGCACAGCATCTTCCACAAAAACATCTCGACTAATCAAGATACGCTTTGACTGCGGATGATACAATCTGTAACCCTTGCTCTCAGCACTGTAACCAACCAAAATACATTTGACAACCTTATCATCCAATTTTCTGCGTTGTTGCACAGGCACTAAAGCATAGGCCAAGCAACCAAAGACACGCAAGTGACCAATAGAAGGCTTCCTGCCATGCCAAGCTTCGTATGGAGTAATAGACTGCAAGGCCTTAGTGGGACACTTGTTGAGTACATATGCAGCACACATGACAGTCTCAAGCCAAAACGCATGTGGCAAAGCTTGGCTCTTGACCATACATCGTGCTATCTCCATAAGTGACCTGTTTTTCCTCTCAGCAACACCATTTTGCTGAGGGGTATACGGCACTGTACATTGGTGTTGTATCCCACGACTAGCCAGAAATGCATCAAACTCTTTAGACATGTACTTCCCCCCTCGATCAGAACGAAGGGTGCCCACAGTACAATTGGATACATTTTCAACCATAAGCATAAACTGTTTGAAGCACAAAAACACTTCGGACTTTGCCCTCAGTGGATATACCCATGCATGCCTTGAGTAATCATCAATGAAAGTCACGAAGTACAAGTGTTTACCAAATGACGGAGTTTGCATAGGCCCACATACATCACTATGTACAAGTTGCAATTTGCGAGTGGCCCGCACAGAACCATCCTTTGGAAACGCAGAACGCTGCATTTTGCCCAAAATACAGCCTTCACAAACATGTTTCAATGGTGCCTCAAGAGGGAGCAATGAAGCAACCATATCAAATTTCTACAAACGCAACAAACTAGCAAAGTTCAGATGACCAAAACGAGCATGCCATAGTTTTGCATCTGAAACAGTCTTTTCATCAGAAACTGCATTTGCTGAATCTTCCACACACTTGTCGTAAGAATTGAGCCTATACAGCCCACAAAACAAGGTGCCAGATACAATAATCGTATCACCAGAAGTCAAATCATGAACAGTACATTTGTCATCCACAAATTTGACTACAAGTCCAAGTCTAGCAAGCACAGAGACAGACAATAGATTCTGCTTTATCCCTGGCACATACAAAGCATCTGAAAGTGTGAAAGCGCTGCCATTTGCAGCAGTAAGCATAATTTTACCAATGCCCTTCACTGGGTAAGAAGCATTATTGGCACATGTGACAGTATTCCCATTAGGGACAGCCTCAAGACAAGTGAATACATCACGATGCGAGGTAATGTGCTTTGTAGCACCACTGTCAAAATACCAAACATCAGAGTCAACAGAAACTGCCAAACATGCGTCATGTACAGATGGGTCATACTGGCAATACACACTAAACGCCCATTCTGTATCCTGCACAACATTTGCAGAATCTGCATTTGTAGAAGTATCCACTATTGTGGCTGCATTTGACTCTTTCTTCTTTGCCTCTTTAGCCTTTAGCTTAGGGCAATTCTTAATGACATGATCATTTGTCTTACAATAGTTGCACCTGATCTTTTTCTTGCCTTTATCAAGAGCCTTCTCAGACCTATTGTTGCTACCTGTGGAAGAAGAAGTCCATATTTCTCCTAATGTACCATATACAAGAATAAAAGCTTGTTAACCCAAATCTATCATAAGAAAAAGCATAATATACAAGGGAACTTTTCGCTTGGGCAATAGTGTTGTCCATATAGACTCCTCACACTCGTAGCTTTGTCTATGTGGTTGCCATTTCGATCCAAAAAGTACTTCTATTGTAGTAACAAAGAAACTCAAATCTCATGTGGCTCAAGGGTGTTATTTACATACCATGGAATTTAGTCTTGGTAGGACCTTAACAAATAGGGCTAATCGAGCCACATGAGAACTGAGTTGCTTCTTGTTGATATCGACCATTACAAAAATAGGCATTGTAGAGTTACACTTTCAAAGAAGGTTATGGAACTATGGTGGAATGTGTACTTCTACTACAACAATGATCAAAACAGAGGAGGAAGTTAATATCATGTGACTCTAGGGGATTAGTTTTCCATGTACTTACCTTGACCAAATTCCATGCTTGGAAGATTTGTCTAAGTAATTCTCAAGAACATTTCTTGGACAAATTCTCCAAGTAGTTAAAAATTGGACTTTAGTGGGTTGAGGGCAAACTAAATTCTAGAATGATATTGATAGTAGGAATTAGGATGCTACAGAAGGGCTAATAGGAGAAGAAACAATGGAAGGGGCTGCCTTACCACTTCTTCTCTACTGTGGGCAGCAATAAATGCTTGATCAACTGCACGCTGCCTAGCCCTGTTTTACCCGGACTGCGCTTCTTGCAAGAGCTTGTTGACTAAAGTATCGTACTTGACAACATCAGGTCTGTCCTCAGTAACAAGTCTCCACGTGGAAGCAAAAGTCTGATATGACTCAGGTAAAGCATCAAGAACAGTCTGCACAAGAGAATGATCAGGAATAATCTCACCTGCAGAAATCAACTGTTCCTTGAGATCTTTAATCTCAACAAGAAAAACATTCACGTCATCATCTTCCTGCATAATCTTCGATTCTAGCTCTTTATGCAGGCAAGAGATTTTTGCCTCGTTACGACCTACATACAAACCAGCTAGAATATCCCAAGCCCGTTTTGCTGTTTTAGCTAAACGAATATGTGGCGTGGTGTTACGTTTGACAGAAAGTACAATCAAGGCATGAGCCTGCGCATCTTTACCATCCCAACGAGCTTGTTCAACAGTGGGTAAAACAGCAGCAACAATAGAGCTGCTAGAACCTGCAACATCCTCAACAGATCCTACATCCACCGAATCTAGACGTACATCCATACCCTGCACAATGTTCCACACTCCTTTTGCAACCAAAACATGCTGCATCATGTATGCCCAAAGTGGGTAGTTGCTGTCTCCATCCAATTTGTCATCAGCAGACAACATGCGAAATACATCATTGCTGTTATCAGCCATGGCCACTGATTGAAACTGATGCAAAAGCTACCTGTAATAAAGCAAAGACTCAACAGAGAACAACTCGTCCTATGTAGCACGGTCCACAATAGAATACGTATGCCTGTTTGGCAGAAAACTGCACTGTCGAAATTTCTACAGAAAATGACGAAAACACCTGTGCAAAACTTGCGATGCAAAAACGGAGCCCGAAACGACCTCAGATGCAATTTCTGAGAACACGAAGCCCTACGGGTCTATTTGTAGAGTATAGGAACTTGCAAGCGCTCGTGAAAGCTCACCTCAATCGGAGAACGTGAGTCGGAGGGTACTGGCGACGTAGCCCTGGGAGCCGATGCCTGCTCTGATACCAATTGTTGGAATTAGGGTTGCAGGAAAGCACACAAAGCTTGGAGAAGAAGAAGCAAGAATGCACACAACACACTATGTATTAGTTTATGTCAATGTACAAAAGATAAGTTAGCCCTAGAATGATGGGCGTATATACAAGCCGGGGAAAAAAACCTCCTAAAGAGGGAAAAGGTGCCCCGACGGTCCTAAGTGTGTTCACACACATCACTGCCTATATATATGGCAACATTTTTAAGCTTTGCTTTTGGCTTTTTGAGAAAACGATTTGAATCGCATGTTTATAAAAAGGCGAAGGGTGGGCATGTGATGGAAGGTGGTCGCCGTGTGGTCAACGGTTGGTGGTAATTGTTGGGCAGGTTGCCGTATGGAGTCAGCACTGTTGCGCACACGTGTGGAGGACCAGGATGCTGCTGCGCATGGGCTACAGGCGAGCGCTACTACGCATGGGCTACAGGCGGGCGCTGCTGTGCATGGACTACAAGCGGGCGCTGCTGCCCACATGGGCTACAGCCAGGTGGGCTACAGTCAGCTACGAGCGCCAGGTGGGCTGCAGCCAATCAGGGCAGCCAAGTGGGTGTCGGCGGGAGGCTCTCTACGACATGTGGTTGCACGAATGGGCACATATGGGCTTCAGCCAGCAACGGGCGCAAGGCGGGAGACTCTCTACAGCCAGTCGGGCAGCCAGGAGGACTACAGGCGGCCACAGAAGCGCAAGGGCTGAACAGCACGACTCTATCTCTCTCTTGGAAGGAGGCGAGCCAAAGGAGGCGCCGAGGGGCTAATAGCCAAGGGGTTTTCTCTCTCTCTCTCTCTCTCTCTTCGCGAGCAAGTGGGGTTGCAGGAAATACATAGCCGAGAGACCTTTTTCTCTCTCTCACTCTCTCATATCATGGATTACAGGCTTTGTTTACGAGATTCGGATACAGAGGATCAAGTTAAGATGCATAGGATGATGTTCTTGGAAGAGATGTGTTATTGCTCTTCGACTTGGACTTATGTGTATTCAGGGATTGCTTGACACGTCCTCTATCTTTCTCTCTCTAGGTTTTGGAAACCGTGCTTGGACGGTATATCTGTCATGCAAACAGGACATTGGTTTTTCGAGAGGAAACAAGACTTTAGTATCAAGGAAACGAGCCTATGGTTTATGGATACATGTCTATGGTTTATCGAATACAGTCTTTGGTTTCATGTGGAAAGCATGTCTCTGGATTCATGTGAACAGGTTCTAGTTTTCTCGAGGTTCCATGCAAGCTGTGATTATAGGAAGGACATATGGTTGGTTCAGTCCTACTACTGTTTGGGAAAGGGTTTGAGAGATCCATGGAAGCGATGGAGAAGACCTTTTCAAGCAGGGAGATGTTGTGCAGGTGTGCCTTCTCTATGGAATGCTTTGCTGTAATAGCGAGAGTTCTTATTTGGAAGTCCTGGGTGAAAGCTTCGAGGGATTCTATTGGTAGAGGATTCGACAAGTTGTACTTTGTACTCAAATGTTGATCAAGTAAAGAAATACCGCAAGGGGCGCCACTGCGTTTTGGGGCCAATCGATGTCCTTGTACTATTTGCAGGAGCACTCTAGCTCCCCCTGTTTGTTTCCTTTTCCAGGTCCCCATGGGTGATGAAGTGTTTTGTGTGCGAGTGTTTGTTTCACCGCCCGTTAGATTTCTGAAGGCCGGTTTCAGTGAATTCTGCAAGCGCTCCAATAGGCACTTTTCTTATGGAGATGATCCTAGCGAGAGCTCTAATTTTGATAGTGATCACTTCTCCATCTAGATTCTAGGCCCGACCCTCTAGCCTCCCTTTTTTGTGCACCACTTTTTGTACTTACGACTACGGCTACATGCGCCTAGAGCGTGTCGCATTGTATGACTTATGCTTTAGCCTAACATCTATTCATGTTTTCAACTTGGTTTTAATGGAATTTTAGTTTGAGTCATGTGACAACTTGTCTTCTCTTTGAAATTGAAAATACTAAAGTTTGTAAGTATTTTTTTAAAAGACCGTACGATAAGATTTTTTTTAATATCATACCATATTTTCCCGTACGGTATCGTATCATACGAACCGTATGGTATCGTACCTGACAACTATGTATGCAGGGCAAGCTATACATGACAAGGAAGGTCAAGATGGAGAAGCATTACATGTTCAAATGCCAGTTTTGATATGATATTCGGGGGAGATTTCATTCTCTTTCGAGACAGATTTGGCCCTCTCACGGTTTATGCATTATGAGGACCAGAGATGCATGGGTTTGAACCTACTGAAGCTTTGCCACCACAAGAAGACCATGCTCAGACAAAAACTAGGGAGTCTGAGCCAGTGAGATGCCTCTAAGATATGCATTACAAACTTCTTCAGATTCCATTTGTCCATGCCACACTGTACGATTAGACTTTACAGGGTCCAAGGGATTATATAGGTGAGAGACTACCACCCACCCACTCGCAGGATCCTTTCGCCCTGTGCACCTGTGGTGTCACTAGTGAGAGAGCGCAATTCCTCTTGAGAGCCGGATGCCCCTGCATCCGGGGATCCCGACCTACGGGCTATTAACAACAGATCTTGGGCATACTCCTCCACCATGGAGAGGCCACTCCACATGCAAGGGACGCCATCACAACTCTATGCTCACTTGTGGAGGAGGATGGTACTATCATGGATGAGGAAATCGAGACACATCCCCGTGTATCTCTAGCCATCTTACCCTGGGAATTTCAGTACCACATGTACATGAGAAGCCGTACACATTTCTTCTTTTCATTTTATTTTCAGTACTTTTTGGTTCCATGTTCACAATCGACACATGGAACTTTTGTAACATATGTTGGTCTCGTAGTCTTTTATAGACATTAATAAAATCTTCTGTCTCACTCTCTCACTCTCTCTCTCTCTCTCTCTCTGGCTTCCATTAAAGATTTATTTGGTCCTCACCAGATGACTGCTATCACATGCACTCTGCACTGTAGTGCATGGTGACAAGATGGCTCATCATCAATGCAACATTGTTTGGCAGTAGAACCCTTCAAGACTTGATATTTGTTGTACACCGTGACCCCATTGTAATCCTCAGTCCAGGATATGTCAAGCACGAGCTACATAGGTCATTCCTTAACCTTAGAGAGTCAGTCAAACAGTCAAGTCCCTCAACCCACTTGGAGAGAATCATTCATGCATATAGAAGTCAGAGAAGCCTTAGTGTCTGTATCAGTTCATGGTTGCATTTTGCATATTCATTCATCCCATATGCACATAAGACCATATAGACCATGGCAAAAGCATCAGAATATTATTCAACATTATTCTACATTTTTACCATATTTTTTAGCAATTTATTATCAGTATTTCAGCATTTATCACCTATTATCCAGTCGTGTAGCATTTATGAAGCAGCCGGCCAGCTTTGTAGCCAGCCGACCAGCATCAATCCCATATAAATAGCATCACTTGCTGCATTCCATATTCATTCATTCATCATATCAATCAAGTGTTTCATCCTTCAGCACAAGGAGCATCCATGATTGAGCATTCAGCCATACATCAACAAAAAGCAGCACCTTCAGTATTCAGCCACTACAGTACCTTGCGTTTTCAGCATTCACACAGTTTTCAGCATTCACTTATATCACTGTTTTGCTACAACCCTACCGGTGAAGGTAAAACGCATTCATACATTCATTTTCAGCATACATTCACAGCCTAGAGCAATCCCAATCAGCCCCTTCTCTCAATCTCAAATTTGCAGCCTTCCTACATTCCATTGGAAGAGTGCATAGGCTTGAGATCGGTCATCACTGGTGCTTCTACAGCCGTGTACAGTTCAGCCCAACTCTTGGTCTTTCAAAGGTCTTGCGTTAGGCTTATCTACAATCCAAAGTCAGTCCTCATTCATTCTCTTCAAAGATAATAAAGTAAATACTCCTAGCAATAGGACGGGGGCCTTCAGTGGGTAATTTGGACCCTAGTAAGGTGTACAGAGAATCTCTCTCTCTCTCTCTCTCTCTCTCTCTCTCTTAAAGTTTGAAGTGATAAAAGTGGATTGCTAAAGACTCGCGAAACTCAAGATAAAGAAGGCGGTGTGAGACTTTGTTTAACAGGATCCTTAATTACGCATAATTCCGTTGCATGAGACAGCTACAAAGACTGCCCCTAGCCCTGACAGAATCATGGAGATCAAACCACCTCACCTTGCCATCCCTTGGCACCACGTACACGTGGAGTCATGAGAGAGCCCAGTCCCTCTAGAGAGCTATCAGCCCAAAGAGCCAGACCATCCATGCATCAGCACCAGATCTGGGACATACTTCGGTGCCATAGAGATACACCGCCACAGGCAGATGACATTGATGCTCTATACTCCATTCATGAGGGAGCCATATGATGATCTCTGCATAATTTTGTTCTATATACAAGGCTTGCATGGTACATGAGCCCAGTTTCTTTTGGCAGACGATTTAATTTTTTCTTGTGTTTTTGACGTCCAGTTTACTCTTGGATCGTATGTATAATTTTTGGTCTCATAGACCTTTTGGGCCTCTTGTAGACGTTAATATATCTTTCTTACTTTCTTTCTCTCTCTCTCTCATATACACACACACACACATGTATGCAAGCTCTCACACAAAGTTGAGGGCTTAATATGCTTACATTCCAAGCTTCCATATAAAAAAAGAAATAATGCACAAATGAAACTTCATCCCTACTTACGGAGCAAAACCCAAGCCTTCTACACGCTCTCCTTTTGCATAACCAGGTGCTAAGTCCTCCTCAGTTTTCCCTCTCTTTAGTAGCTCTGCAGTTTCTTGCTTATCCAATCTGTTACCTTGAAACCGCTTTTCCCGCTTTGGAGCTAAGCCTAAAAGTTCTCTCATTGCCTGCTCTTCTTCCTCCTTTATTTTCTGAATCTCAGCTTTGGCTGCATCCTCAGCAAACGCATTTGCCTTTTTGTCTTTTGCATACCAGGTGAGATCTTTTCCTGTACAAAAGTGTACATAGACAAGGTGACGATAACAGACATGTAACTCTGTGTCATGGATCTAGCATGCCTAAACATTTTGCTTCCTAATACCATGAACTAACAAGAGACTTTAAATGCACACCTTTCTGCCACCTTCCCACTGGAGCCTTAACACTATGACCAAGATAGTTCTCTCTGTGCTTGTCACTTTTCACATCTTCCCAATTGAACTCTGCAATTTAGGAATATCATTAAGTCAATCAAAAATCGGTGAAAATAAAAGTAAAGATGTACCAGACACTGCTCTCATGCATAAAGGAACAGAATGGAAAGAGGATAATAAAAAAATCATGAAAGTAAGAACTTTCAAGAAAGAGAAAGATATCAGAGACAATATGAAGAGAACCCTCAAGCAACTCTACTCTTTGTGTGATAGACATGTCTATCAAGCTTCTCAAATAGCTGTGGTAGCAGAGGAATTCCATATTGAATGCTTTGAAATGGAGTCAAAGGTCCTCCATCGCCGAACTGGCCTACAACACACAATGCACATTACCCAAGCAAAAAAATATTTGGATCGTGTTATGGTGGGTGATGATGTTGGACGAGGTCTCATCTAAAAGGCTTTATGTGTAACGCTATATTTGTTCTGTTGGGATCTCACTATTTCAGCTACTTACTTTTACAAACTGATAGTTTTGACTCTCTAAGGGAACTCCCATCATTTTAAGAATCACCCTAGTTGTACATAAATCTTAAATATATTTTTTGAGGACTACTCAAGGAAGTAAAGAACACATGAGAATCAAATAATACAATCAACATAGCCTATATAAGGATATGCATCACGTTTCTCGAATCTTCAAAAGCTTGAACAGAATCACACATGCCAAGTGGCAAGGTGTGGTTCTCTTTGATCCACAGAATGCAAAAGACCTCACACCAACTACGATTTTAAGAAAGCCGGCCTTCAACAAAGTCATAGCACCCCATGTCCCATCCTTTGTTCCACCCTCATGTTGGCAAGGGCTTGCTCTATAATTCCCTTGGAAAGGTGTAATATGGGTGCTTTGCCGAAGCGATTTAAGTTTAGTTACCACGATAACACCTAATCAGAGTCTTGAATGCACATACTTCTCCCTCGTGCAAGATACACAGTAGATAAAGAGATGATCTAACCTACTGATGTATTCATATGCATGACTTATTGGCAATGGAATAGGGATACTCAATGGTAGCACAGCTCTTGCACTCTCAACGACTCAATGATGAATGAATGAATAAATGATGATGTGACCCTCAGCCATAGCCCTCTATTCATAGTGACCTTTGGGCTAGTTGGTTGCTGGCCAATCCTAATCTAGGGTGTTCACGCCATAATAATAATAATAATGATGTCAACACTTGCCTACTCATTGGGCACCTCAACAAGAATACAATGAATTGGCACAAATGCCCTTACATACACATGAATCCAGCCATGCACTCGACCTCTAAGCTGGCCAATGGGTAGAAGCATGTCCATGTCACACCTCGGAAGAGCATGCACATGACATCCCCTCCTGCTTATCTTGGACCATGGGTGCACATGACACACCTTTGCTCCACGTTGTTGATCGGACTATGGGCTCAATCTCCAACATGTTATCTCCGTCACTATCTCCTCGGGAACTGCGAGCACTGAACCTGGCCCCTTTGCCTCTAGATGCTCTACTAGCATGGTAGACTCAAGGGAAGCCTCGGGAACTCCTTAAGTACTTGACGCCTTTGATTACCCTCACACGGGCTGCGTTTTTGCTCATAAGGCTTCCCTTTTTGGATGATGTGGTATTTAGAGACCTCTCGCCGCTCCTTGAAGGCCTTGCTTGAGTGCTTATGCTGCCCCTACAGAGCTGCATTTTGCTTCTACAAGACACCCTGGTGATGGTGATGTTGGCAGTGGAGAGAACCTTGCTGAATATTGATTCTCGCCACCCTAATGCTTGTGTTGACTGCCCACCCTGATGCTGCTTGATGCTGGACGTGCAGAGAGCCTTGCTGAATACTGATTCTGGTCCCCCTTTGATGCACCTTCTTCAACCTTGGTTTTGTTGGAATCACCAACAGATCACCTTGTCTTGCCTTACTTACTCTGTCCACTCTCTACGTGGTGCGCTTGGCCCTCCTCCTTGCCCTTTGGTTGAGCACTCCTTGCACACACAAGAAGCTATATGGTACAGAATTTACAAAACACAACCTTATTGAAGAACATACAAACCTGAGGTGAAAACGTTGATGCTGATGGGGTTCTTCACATTGAATCTCCACACCCTTATGAGAAAAAAAATTGCAGGCCTTCTCCAAAGATACCAATGTAACATGCTAACTATGTGGAACACGTGCTTAATTGATGACTAACGCAAAGCTACAAAGATTAACACTATGCATTAATGGAAAATGCTGATTTGAAGGTGTACTTGCTGATCCAACTGTCGCGACTACAAGCCCTTGTTCTTGGCTCTCTTGCCCTTGGTCTTGGCTCTACAACCTGTCTCTGAATGCTTGGAATGACCCTTGACCTGCCTTTATAGGGATTTTGATAGCAAGTCCGATTCAAGTCGGCCAACCCTTTTTTAGACCAAAAGTCATCAAAAGTATCATAAAATGTGCTTTGTGAGCTGCTAATTTTCTTTAGAAAGCTCGTAAGTCTCTTCCTCGTACTCCTTGAGCTACAGGGGGCAGAGACAGTTACTCTCAGCTTTTTCAAAATCAAGCTCTTTGTGCAAAACAAGGGCATGATGTTCTCTTAAAGAAGAGAGATCCAGAACCACCAAGGGATCATTGGTGGTAAGAAAAAGTTTCTTCTTATCACCTGAACTCGCCACCGCCTACCATGGCGAGCTTGAGCTTCCCTTCCAATAAAAAAACTTGCTTTTGCAAGGTTTCCACCTAGTCTTGCAACATGGTTTCGGAAGAAGTGTTCCCATAATATGTCCCAACCATTGGTGCAAGACCCGGGCACCTGTAGGGCTGTCAAAACTGCTCCAACCTATCCATATACGGCCTCTAACTTTGCCTCTAAGGCGCTGCAAGGAATAATTATGTCTACATGGCACCGAATTAAAGTCTGCATGTGACATCAATGTAACATGCTAACTATGTGGAAGTGTGCTTAATTGATGATGAACACAAAGCTACAAAGATTAACACTAATCACATGCACAAAACTAACACAGAGAAGTAGAGAGAAGGAGAAGAGAGACTCTTTACCTAACCTACTCCTAGTATCTATTACTGAATGAATGAGTATTTACAATGATTGGCAAAGATTGAAAGTAGATCTAAGCCCGGAATGCTATGCATAAATTAAAGCTTATTGACCTCCTCTGTATGTTAATGGAAAACGCTGATTTGGAGGTGTACTTGGCCGATCCAAATGTCACAACTCCAAGCCCTTGTTCTTGGCTCTCTTTCCCTTGGTCTTGGATTTGCAACCTTTGTCTCTAAATGCTCGAAATGACCCTTGACCTGCCTTTATAAAGGGATTTTGATACCAAGTCGCATTCAGGTTGGCCAGCCCATTTTAGGCCACAAAAAGTAATCAAAAATATCATAAAATGTGTTCATATCGTGCCCATAATATGTCCCAACCATTGGTGCATGTCCTAGGCACCCCCGATCACCTATAGGGCTATCAAAACTGCTCCAAACTGCCCATATACAGCCTCCAACTTTGCTTCTAAGGCAGCTGCAACAAATAATTATGTCTATGTGGCACCGGATTAAGGTGTTGCACGTGACATCCCCTCCTATTAAACTTGGAGCATTAGGGCAAACCATGCACCTTTGCTCCTTTCTTGACTTGGTCCTTCTGCAGGCTCATCTACCAACTCTTTGGCTTCTCTACCATTGCTACTTCCACTTGAACCGCTAGCACTTCTTCTAGCTCCTTCGCCAATGGATGCTCTTTCGACATGGGAGACCCATCTACTCCCTCGACAACTCTCGTGGCACCATTCTCATCCTCTTCCATACTAGATTCGGTGAGACATACCTCAATGGTTGGCATTACTACATCCTTAGGAATTTGTTGATCATCTCAGTCCAGTACTTGCTTTGACTCTTTCATCACCGCCCGCCATCAGAACCTCCTCAAGATCTTCCACTAGTCTACACTCCTTACTTGAGGAAACTATCTCCTAAACCACTTCTGATCCTGGAAGCTCTCCAGTATCCTTGGAAACTCCCTCATGCTGAAGTTTCAACCCCTCATGAATTCTCCAATCTCGTACCTTTGTACACGGCCTCTACGGTTGTGCCTCGAAATCAGCCAAGATCGGGTCTAGCTTCTTGAAAACGTCTTCATGGCTTGGGGTAACTGCCCACCTAGGCTTGACCTAGCTACATGCAAAACTATTCATGTAAAATCTATGCATAGAATCCTAATGCACTTGCACAGAGCTGATTGCGGATGCAAAAACGCAAACCCTAATTTGCTATGCAACTTTGCACATTGAAATTGGGACTAAAAACATTGTTGCGAGGGCTGATTTAATCCAAAACAGGGAAACCCAAGCTTCATTCCCAATCCGGGAGTCATTATTCTACATTGGCTCAACGCCGAGGGGTTACCGGTTTGCCAAGTTCTTCCTCCATGCCTCGTGAGGAACGAGCTCAATTAATGAAGCTTCTAAAGCCTCCAAGTTCAATGGGAAGATAAGTCATCACCAATTGGACCCGCGAGATGGCTGCCACGTTGGTAGCAACAGGTAGTTCAAATATTTTTCAGCTCCATTTGGTGCATGCGGCTTTGACGGGTGCCACTCTCTTGTGGTGGGAAGATCTCCTTATGCATCACTCTGTGACTTGCTAGGATGACTCCCGCAAGGGGGTCTTATTCTCGTAGATGAAACACTAGGAGTGTGTGTTTTGTGTAGAAACATGGCAAATCGATAATCGACTACCTCACTTGTTTCCGGAAGCCTTTGTTGATGCCCCCAACAAGGACCATCTCACTGTCACAACAAGTTGAGGGATTAGTGGCTGGTTTGAAATGCATATGTGGACGTCTCACAAAACACTTGACCATTAATGCAACTAAACACTTGAATTGACCATAGCCTTAAACATATGGCATTTAATTTCACAAAACTATAAAAGAGAGACAAATCTGACACTACATAGAGGCCAGAATGGGCCGATCCCCCCTTCGAGTATTTTATTACCTACGGAGAAAAATATCATATACAAGCTTTGGGAGAGCACACGCACCAGATTTATCCACATACAACCATGAATAATTCATATACATGGGCTGTCATCAGAAAGCCCCACGAAAATGCCAAGAATATGTATATTCCGTGTGGATACTGGCCAACATAGCTTATCCATTAGCCCACATAGCTGTCCACAAACCCATACGGCTCAATCATAAGCCAATAAAACTGCCCATAAACCAATATGGCTGAATCATAAGCCCATAAAGCTGTCCATAAACCCATATGGCTGAGATACAATACCCCAAGGCAATTGCAATTGCCTAATGGCTCGAATACATGCCCAATTGATGTAGCAAGTGCCCAATGGCTGTAGCAAGTGCCCAACAGCTGTCCATATATACCTAATTAAAAAGACAAATGCCCAATGGCTGAAAATCATAACATAATGATCAAATACCCCTGCCTTCAAGATTTCTTCGCGATGGAAGTCTTCAAAACAGTTACCAACAGCTGGTATACTTCATGGGCAGCCTTCGAGAGCGAGAGAAAGAGAGCAGCTAGCATTAGGACAGCCTGAAGCGGTGGTAGAGAGTCTTCCCTAGAATATATATATATATATATATATATATATATATATATATATATATATATATAGAGAGAGAGAGAGAGAGAGAGAGAGAGAGGGCTCCAATTTATAGATTTGGGGGTCCTATGAGCTAGAATGGCAAGTAAAAGCTATAATAACAGGTGTAGAGCTGAGGTCACAAGTGTGAGGCTGTTACAGGAGTATTTTACCTCTTTTTCTTAAGCATTGAGATTATGTTTAATCATGTTTAGCATTCACTGATCATGTTAATCCAATATATGCATGTGTAAGTTTGTACACGTGTGTGGATGCAGATACATGTTTGGTGTGTGTGTGTACATGTGTGTGCATGTTCATGTGCATATATATGTGTTTTTCTCTTACCTTGCTGCAGGTGTAGCAGTTTCTCTCTCAAGGCTACTTGTGGGTCAGCCCTGCAAGTACAACAGGTATAGACAGCTGACACGTGGTACGACTAGCTGCACAGGCTGAATTGGAGCTGACTGTAGGCGTGTGTCATAGGCGGTGGCTAGGTTGACATGGCTGCGTAGGCAAGGCTGCAGGCGCTGCCACGTAGGCGGCTAATGTGGCACACGAGGCTGGCGTGGCAAAGGCGGCAGTATTGCAGAGCAAGCGCTGCCACCTGTCTCAAGAAAAGGCTGGCTGCAGGTGCACATGGCGGTTGGCTGCCACGTAGGCGGGCAAGCGTACAAGCGAAGGAGAGAAGCGAAGCGAACGCGCTAGGCAGCAAGGAAAAAGCGCAAGGAAAAACGCGATGGAGAAAAAGCGCCGGGCAGCCCAAAACGCGCAAGAAAAAGCTGTGTGGGAATTTTCGAAAATCGCTAATCCCCTTTTTTTTTAGAGAGAGAAAGAAAGCTATTCTAAGAGTCTTTTGGAAAAGTACTTGTAATAGTTTTTTTTTTTCTAGGAGGAAAAGCATAGCTTTTCACCCCCAATCTTGTATAAAAAGGGGGCCAAGGCTCTTGTTTCCCCACAACACAAACTGGGTGAAAGTTTGAGAAGATCTCCTCCGTGTGAATCAAGGAGGCATCTTCTCAGGAATTGTACAAGGGCTACGCCGACCTCGAGTGATAAATAAATACCTGCGAGGGTGCCACGCTTTGGGGCCAATTGATCTTTTTGTGCAAGAGCACTCTAGCTCCACTTACACAAGAATAAGGAACACACTCTTGATGTAAAGCTTAAAGAGGAATCTATTCCTGTTGTATCGGCCTCGGCCATTTCTTGTTTAATAAAGCAACATCTTTCTGTTTACTTAGTATTTGTTAAAGAGAATCAGGATACCACAGATTCTAACCTGTCTGAGTTGGACAAGGAAAGATTGGACTTTCTCAAAAGTTTTCAAGATTGTTTTTCAAAGGCTTTGCAAGGGGAGTTGCCACCTGCTAGGCCTGAGGATCATGGGATTGATTTCATTCTTGGAAGTTCACCACCGAATAAGCCACCCTGTAGGGTGAGTGCAGCCCAACAAGAAGAGATTATGAGCCAAGTGCATGATCTGTTGGACAAAGGGTTGATTCAGCCGAGCTCTTCGCCTTATTGTTCACCAATGCTTTTGGTACAAAAGAAAGATGGTTCTTGCCGGATGTGCATTGATTACAGGGCACTGAATAAGATTACCATCAAGAATAGATTCCCTATACCACGAATCGATGATATCTTGGATCGGTTACAGGGAGCAACTCACTTCAGTCGCATTGATCTGAAGAGTGGATACCATCAAATTCGCATCAGGCCAACACATGTGCACAAGACAGCTTTCAGGACAACTTTTGGACTTTATGAGTTTTTGGTCATGCCTTTTGGTCTTACGAATGCTCCAGAAACTTTTAACAGGATGATGGATCGAATTTGAGGCCTCTTTGGCTGTATTTTCTACACTTTCTCCTTTCCAACTCCATATCCAACCTTGCTACAGTGTTTTTCCAACTTCCAAGAGTGTTTTCGGGTACTGTACACTCTCCTACACACTCCCAATGACTGAAATTCACAAAACAGCTCTCATTTTTGCTGTAATTTCTGGTCTTTTTACTAAAAACCCTAATTTCAGCCTTCCTTTCTCAAGTTGAACCATAGGGAAAGCTTTCCCAGGGTTCCCTTCATTCTCTCGAGGAGGACTCTTTTCGCAAAGAATTGCGACAAAACGAAGATTTCAACACTCCAAGCACTTCCATCGCGAAGACTTCCGCTGTCATCGACTCTACTTGTAATTGGTAAGCTTTTATGCTTAAATATGGAAGCAAGAAGCAGGAGGGAGAAACCGGATTACAAGATCACATACTTTGTATCGTATTCTCTTGTCCTACGTGCTCTCTTGCAGATTGTTCCTACCATGTGTTGGTGCAACAATAGAAAGCAAATGGTAGGAAACATGGGCACTTGAGAGGGTAGTGTGAGTTGCAAGTCTACACCGGCAACCACTTTCTTTACAATACTGTATTCATATGCATTGGTATGGAAATCTGGTCAGAAATGCCCATAACACTATGTACTTGATTCTCCCAAGATCGATATACTTTATTTGAGGGAGGGGCACACCATTCCGGCTTATTGTGCATCTCTTGTCAATTCAGCAAATTACTTCTTGTACTGAGCATGTTGTCCATTAAATCTTGGTGTCTTTGAGTGTATTGATTAGCATTGTGTTCAACCAAGTTACATTGGTATCAAAGCATACGGTTCTCTTTCACTTCTATTGTGAAAGGCGATCACCGTGAACACTAGTTATCTCTGCAGTTAGAACACTATGGACAACCATACAGTGAATGTTCGAGATAATAACACAAGATGCGGGGACGATGAAATGCATGTTTCCAATGCTTTGCACGATCAGCAAACTCATGTAGTGCACACTAGGGAACATGAATATGCGGGACAGCCGTCCCGTGGCAAAGAGAAAATGTAGGAAGAAGAGTCTATAGTCTAAAGGGCTGACCTTACTCGTATGCAGGTTCTTCTCCATGCACAACAAGAAGAATTGAAGCTCTACCGCCGCGAGGATTCATTGGTACATGACCGTTTGAGAGCCAAGAAAGCTGAAACTTATATGGATCGTGCAATGGCAATGATTGCTCAAGAGTTGCACATGCAACCGAGGGATGCAGCACGTGCATACTAGGTTCGTTCCGAGGAT